>NC_140993.1:269719034-269966408 GCF_052327205.1 Somniosus microcephalus
GCAAATTTTTAGGGATCATTTTGCTTTTGGTTGAGTATATACTTACATTAGTAAATTAAAACCACTAGTAGATTTTCATCTGAATAAATTTGGTGTGTTTAGATCACTCATTATATAAAGACAGAATTACATAGAATATACAGCACAGAAAAACATGCCATTTGGCCCAACCAGTCCATGTGTCACTTGAGCCTCCCATCCTTCCTAATCTAATTCTATCAGCAGAACCCTCTGTTCCCTTCTCCCTCATCTGCTTATCGAGCTTCCTCTTCAATGCATCTATGCTATTTGCCTCAACTACTCCCTGTGGTTGCAAGTTCCACATTCTCACCACTTTCTGGGTAAACATGTTTCTTCTGAATTCCCTATTTGACTTCTTGGTGACTATCTTGTATTTATGGCCTCTAGTTTTGCTCTTCCCACAAGTGGAAACACTCTCTCTGTAACCACTCTATCAAAACCTTTCATAACGTTAAAGACCTCTATTAGGTCGCCCCTCAGCCTTCTCTTTTCAAGAGAAAAGAGACCCAGCCTGGTCATCCTTTCCTGATGGGTATACCCTCACAGTTCTGATATCATCCTTGTAAATCTTCTCTGTACCCTCTCCAGTGTGTCTATATTTTTATAATATGGTGACCAGAACTGTACACAGTACTCAAGTGTGGTCTAACCAAGGTTTGATACAAGTTTAGTGTAACTGCTCTACTTTTCAATTCTATCCCTCTAGAAATAAACCCTAGTACTTGGTTTGCTTTTTTGTGGCCTTATTAACCTGTGTTGCAACTTTGTAATATTTGTATTCCGAGATCCCTTTGATCTTCTACCCCATTTAGATTCTTATTTTCCAAATAATATGTGGCCTCCTTATTTTTGTGTTGAAATTCATTTGCCAATTATATGTCCATTCTGCAAATTTATTAGTCATCTTGTAATTTGTTGCCATCCTCCTCCGTATTGAATATCCCTCCCAATTTGGTGTCGTCCACAAATTTAGAATTTTTTTTTGATTCCAAAGGCTAAATCGTTTAATATAAATTGTGAACAACAGTGAGTCCCAGTAGTGATCCTTGTGGGATCTCGCTTCCCACCTCTGCCACTCTGAATAGCTACCCTTTATTCCTACTCTCTGCTTTCTGTCTTGCCGCCAGCTATCTATTCTGGCACTTGTCTCCTGACTCCGCATGCGCTGACCTTATTCATTAGTCTATTATGTGATACCTTAACGAAAGCCTTTTGGAAATCTAGATATATAGCATCTACTACATTACCTTTGCCTACTCTCTTCGTTACCTCTTCAAAGAATTCAGTGAGGTTGGTCAAGCAAAACTTTCCTGTTTGAAATCCATGCTGACTATTCATTATTACAGTTTTAGTTTCTAGATGATCTATTTTCCCCTTTAGTAGGGATTTCATTAATTTTCCTACCACTGATGTTAAGCTGACTGGCCTATAGTTCCCTGGACATGTTCTATCTCCCCCCTTAAATATAGGTATAATGTTAACTATCCGCCAGTCCTCTGGCACTACACCTTTTTCTAACACATTATTAAATATGTGTAATAGTGCCTCTGCTACCTCTCCCTAGATTCTCTTAAAATGCACGGATGGAATCTGTTCGGACCAGGGGTTTTATCCTGAGTTTGATTTTGTTTTTAAAAATTTTCTCTTTATTTTAATTTTAAATGTGGTTATATCATTTCTAATCTCAATTTCAGATGTTATGTCCACCTGATCTGTCTCCCTGGTAAATACTGAAGCAAAATAATTATTTAAAATTTCTGCCATTTCGCTATCGCTGCCTGTGATTTTTATCCTGTCTGTCCCTTACTGACCCTATTCCCATCCCAACTTTTTAAAAAAATTATGTGCCTGTAGAATATTTTACTATTTTGTTGTATGTTCCTTGATAATTTAATTTCATAGCTCCTCTTTGCCTTTCTAATTGTTTATTTGATTTCTCTCCTAATCTCTTTGCATTCTCCCTTGTCATGCTCTCCCCTGCTGTCCATGTACTTAGTGTAAGCCTCTCCTTACCTTTAATTAATTATTTGTGCCTTTCTTCATCCATGGTGTCTCATTAGTGTTTAGTTTGTTCTTGTTTTTTTAGACGTAAATTGTTACTGCTTTTGCGATCAAAACCTTTTTGCTGGTTAAAAGGCAAATTTCAGTAGAAAATGTGCAGAGTTTCTTGTAAAAAGTACAAGCTCGTTAGTCACTCAAATATATAAAAATCATCTCCTGTAAAATAGACCTGAAACTTAATGACGTAGGATAGTATCCTTATTGGTTCTACTTTGCACCCTAAGTTTGTGGGTTAATGTATATTCCTGCAATTTATCACTTGTAATATTGAGTAATGGAGGTGATTACAAATGGTCACGTAAGTTACTTATATAACTGTTCTTTAAACTTCCCAGCTTATTCCCGGTGGTGAAGGCCCTGAAGTATGAATGGATCCCTCTGACTTTCAACTAAGTGAAGTTTTGAGTCTCTGCTACTTCTGTTTTCTTATTCACTTCTGTTTTTTGACACCTTGATTTTTTTTTTTAAGTTTATTTTTGAGAAAATAATTTCCAGGAAGTGTGCATTTATTTTATATGTTGAATGAAGAGCGCATTGCCTCAGAAGTGAGAGGTGAATCATGGCTGAGTGTATGCAAAACTTGATTTGTTTATAAAGAGAAAAAATAAAGTTTTTTTTTTCACTAATGTTCTGGTTTCAGTTTTACGTGGTGTGCAACCTGTATTTGAATGAAACTGCTTTTTATATTTGAAGTAGATTTTGTGAATCTAGTGTAACCTCTCATTTTAATGCCACATCTTCTTGAATAGGGTTAATTTGGGGAATGTGTCGGCATTGTTACTTGGGGTTGTTTCGATGGGCTGAATTAAGATGTCATTGTCCAAGGGACTTTCCAGTGGTTCAGTAACTAAATAGCTTCGCGCTGAGGTGTACAAGTCAGGAAGGTCCCAAGTGCATCCTTGGTCTTGGTGGTCTTGGTAAGGAAGAGTTTGTAACCATTGGTTTCAGTGTCCCTGGGCTTGGGAGGGGAGACGATCAGCTCTGATTCTTGCTCCTGATTATTCATTGAATCCTTCTGGAAGTTTGTATGTGTGGACGGATGCTGGATGAGGACAGGATGATGCAATGCCCCGTCTGATCGAATAAACTGCTGCCACTCACCGCATAGACTCATACATGAAGACTCGCCACTTGAGTGAAGTAATAGAGGGCTGTTGTAGTCATAGTGGGCCAGAATTTTGATAGCAAAATAACTGAGTCAAAGGTGCACAGCGTTATTGGCGTGTTTTTTTTCTTTAAAAGACATAAAATCCATCATTTGTGGCGAGGAAGAGATACGTTGAGAGTCGCAGATCATGGCAAATTTATGGATGATTTGTGCCACTCTGCTATTGGCCTCTCAAAAATGGCTCACTAGATCTCCCCATGAGCATTAATAATCAATCAATTTTTGTTTGTCATACAGGAAACTTTGTGTTATCCGGATGCTAAATGTCCGGCAAGCTCGAGCCACTGGCAAAAATCAGGAGCCGTTTTGTTAGGTTTTTTTTCTTGTGGCTTTTTTTTTCAACATTCAGGCTCTGCTAAGTCTCTCTGAAGCTGTTGCTAAGCGACAGATGCTTCCAAGGTACGGCCGACTGTTTAGAAGCTGTTGCTAAGCAACAGTATTTGTTGCCCGTATGCTTCAACATTAGCGCTGGTTTGTCCGGCAGTTTTGAGGGAATGGCAGCAGCTTGGTCCCGTCGGTGCCGGATAGCACAAAGTTTCCTGTATATGCAGCAGACGTGTGTACTGCACAATGAAATGTTGATTTTTATGAGTCCTCCCAACATTGGAATAAATATAGCCTAGCAATGATGAAAATACTAATAGAAATACAGCAATAAATAAAACAACAGTAATAAATAATAAATTATTCGTTCATGAGTCTTATGGCCTGGGGGTAAAAGCTGTTTCGAAACCTGCTGGTACGAGACCGTATGCTTCGGTATCTCTTACCAGACAGGAGCAGGGCGAAGAGGTTGTGGCTGGGGTGGCTCGTGTCTTTGATGATTCTCAGGGCCTTCCCCCGGCACACCTCAGGGTAGATATCCTGCACAGCAGGTAGTTTAATTCCTATAGTGTGTTGTGCAGCTTTCACCACCATCTGTAGAGCCTTGCGGTCTGTGGCGGTGCAGTTGCCATACCAGGTAGTGATGCAGCCGGACAGGATACTCTCGATGGTGCACCGGTAGAAGTTGGTGAGAATCTGGGGGGCCATTCCAAATTTCTTCAGTCTCCTGAGGAACATAAGAACATAAGAAATAGGAGCAGGAGTAGGCCAATCGGCCCCTCGAGCCTGCTCCGCCATTCAATAAGATCATGGCTGATCTGATCCTAACCGCCAATCCACTATCACAGAACCATCTCCTGAATCTAACAGAATTAGACACACGAAATAGGAGCAGGATCAGGCTACACGGCCCCTGGGCCCGCTCCGCTACCCACAGGGCCATGACCGATCCGAACCTAGACTCATGTCCAAATTCCTGCCTGTTCCCCATAACCCTTAATTCCCTTTACTTCTAGGAAACTGTCTATTTCTGTTTTAAATTTATGTAATGATGTAGCTTCTACAGCTTTTTGGGGCAGCATATTCCATGGACCTACCACCCTCTGAGTGAAGTAGTTCCTCCTCATCTCAGTTTTGAGAGAGCAGCCCCTTATTCTAAGACTATGCCCCCTAGTTCTAGTTTCACCCATCATCGGGAACATCCTCCCCGCATCCACCCGATCCGACCCCTTCACAATCTTATATGTTTCAGGCGTTGGCATGCTTTCTTGGTTACGATGTCGATGTGATGGGACCACGTTAAGTCTTCCGTAATGAGTACACCCAGGAATTTGAAGCTGCTGACCCTCTCCACCTCAGCCCCTTCGATGTAGATTGGGGTGTGTCCCCCCCTCCCTGCTGCTTCCTGTAGTCCACGATCATCTCCTTTGTTTTGCTGATGTTGAGGGAGAGGTTGTTGTACTTGCACCATTCTGCTAGGGCTCTTACCTCCTCCCTGTAGCCTGTCTTGTCGCCATGTGATCAGGCCTACAACGGTAGTGTCATCAGCAAACTTGATGATGGAGTTGGAGTTGTGCGTGGCCATTATAAATGGCTGGATTTGCGTCATAAATTCAAATTAAATTTGGCTGAAAGTTAGGGCTGGTATTTCATGATGTAAGTACCCTTTAAATGACGAGATTTATGTTCCTGCGATGACACTCTACCTCAGAGGCGCAGAAAGGGAATGGTTGAAACTATGGAGTCTCACTCTGCAGGTAGTAAATTGTTCTTAGAGAATTTTTTTAAAAACATAGGCCCGGAAATTCCATTCGCAGCCCTCGCAGTTCCGTTCGGAGGGCTGCGATTTGGAAAAATCTCCGCCTGGACCGGAGGGCTCCCGGGAGGCGCAGACTTCCGTTGCTGGGCCTCTCCAAACTGCCGGTGTGCAAGGCCCACGTATCCCAGGGGCGCAGGTAGTTTGCAGCGTCCCTGGGATCACGTGGGCCGTGGGGAGCCAATCAGAGCAGGGAATCTCCATAGATTTGACAGGAAGACCTGTCAAATCTGTGACGAGATCAGCCCCAAAACAAGTAAAACTTCAAAAAAAATCACATTTTTAAAATGACTATAAATTACATAAATTAACTTTTAAACACAAATTTCAATTTTTGAAAAAAAAATTAAAGTTTTTAATGGGGCTAAAAATAAACTTACCTTTCTTTAAAGTATTTTTAAAATGATAAATCAGTGGAAATTTTTTTAAAACTTTCTTCACCTCTTAGCCTGGTAAAAGCAGGTCGTTGGCACGTACACACCTGTAGGGAACGGAATTTATGGGCCATAATTTTCTAAATTTCTTTCTTTTCCTTTGTCTCTTTTTTCCCCCCCTCTCAATCCAATCCTTCCCTCTATTTCTGTGTATCTAATTTGACTCTCGTTCACCCTATTCCCTTCTCCGTTGTTCGTTGTTTCTTTCTCTCAAGTTTAATTGGTTAAGGAGATACACT
Source organism: Somniosus microcephalus (assembly GCF_052327205.1). Classification (NCBI taxonomy): domain Eukaryota; kingdom Metazoa; phylum Chordata; class Chondrichthyes; order Squaliformes; family Somniosidae; genus Somniosus; species Somniosus microcephalus. The sequence goes on from NC_140993.1 coordinate 269,725,098, forward strand.
ATAGGTTCCATTATTCACCAAAGTCCCGGATGCCCCGTTGACCTTACTGCGCCGTTATCTTGCACTTGCAGCAGTTTACAGCGCAAAATTAATTGGAGCTACGGGTAATGAAAAAAACAAAACGACACTCGTCGCGAGATATCCTGCTCCAGCAAATTCTGGGCCGATGTTCAGGAGAGGAGGGGAATTTTAAAGTTCTGGAAAGTTTACAGAAGAGGAAGATTTATGCAATGGGTCACTACACACCCTGTTTACTATTGGAATGATGCTTTTGTCTCTAGCTACATGGGCTCTAATGGAAATGTATGTCCAGTAGACAGTGGAATGATGCCGTAGCTAAAAACTCTTAAGACGTTGCCAGTTGTTGCACTAAATTAGCAATCTGAAGTCAGAAGGCTGACTATTGGAGCTGTCACTGATGCAGTGTGGGATATTATTTTGAGTTATCGGCCCAATCTACTCAATCTCTCCTCATAGGACAACCCTCTCATTCCAGGAATCAATCTAGTGAACCTTCGTTGCACCGCCTCCAAGGCAAGTATACCCCTTCTCGGATAAGGAGACCAAAACTGTGCACAGTACTCCAGGTGTGGTCTCACCAAAGCCCTGTACAATTGTAGTAAGACTTCCTTATTCTTGCACTCCAACCCCCTTGCAATAAAGGCCAACATGCCATTTGCCTTCCTAATTGCTTGCTGTACCTGCATGTTTCTGGACAAATCAGAGTGAAATAATAGAATCTGTTTGGATGAAGGAATAAAGTCAACAGATTTTGTATTGAAGGAAACTTACCAGTGTGAAATTAAGCAATTTTTCAACCTCTCACCCCATTTAAAAAAAAAGTTTGAAAGAATCAGATGAGTGATGCATCAGCATTAAAGATAGAATCTTAGAAATTTACAGCACAGAATGAATTATTCCTCAGTCCAAGAAATTCATCCCTAACCCAATATAAAGCTAAAGTGTAGCCCGCGAGTTAACTCCTTCAATAGCAAGTAGAGGAAGATGTGTGGTTGTGGGAGCAGGAAGGGAAGAGTTTCAATACAACTTCATCACCCCAGCTCCTTTGCAAACTGATGCTTAATAGAGCCAGTAAACAGTAAGTGAAAAGGATCCTCCAAAAAAAAAAGGCTCTTGAGAATTAATGTAGTGCTTTACTGATTATTAATGCAATTCTCATTGTGTTTCAACCACAGCACACACAAACATCCCATTGCAAATGGAGTCTATCAGTTGAATCTATTTAGGTAACCAGGTTGTACCTCTACTGTGGTTGACACGGCCCTCGACCATGTCCCTTTGCAGTGGGGAGAGAGTTAAACTGACATCGCTGGCAGTTTCACTGAATGGTGTAATAAAGACCATCTTTTTCTAAGTTGCTGAATTGGCATAGCCGGACATGGAACCAGAAGAGGCCTAAGCGGATGTAAGTTCTGTTGTGGCAGGAAAGTAAAACAATGAGTTGGAAGTAAAAGAGGCCGAGAGAGGCAGGAAAGGAGGACAATGAACCAGAAGTACAATGTTGATGAGACCCATTTGGCATAAGCAGAGGTCATAGGTGCAACAACAGCTTGACATATACTTTTCAGATAATAAAGGCGGTACTTTAATGTAACGCGGCATAGGCAACCAATCAGTGAAGATGCATGCGGGCCAAGGTCCAATCAGGTGGCAGGAATGAATTTTGACTATTGTAATGTATAAAAATGTAGAGTTTGCTGTACCAATTTGGAAAGGTCTGGCTAAGACAGAGCAGACTGTCTCCCCACCGGTGCAATAAAGACAACTTGACTATCGATCTAAAACCTTGTGTCGAGTGTTGGTTTAAAATACTCCACAACACCGTTCCATTTCCCGCACTTCTGCTCTCTCCCCTTCCCCACCCTCCCCGAATCACGATAGGATTTCCCTTGTCCTCACCTTTCACCCCACCAGCCTCCACATTCAACGGATCATCCTCCGCCATTTCCGCCACCTCCAACGTGATCCCACCACCAAACACATTTTCCCCTCACCTCCCCTTTCAGCATTCTGAAGGGACCGCTCCCTCTGCGACACCCTGGTCCACTCCTCAATCACCCCCAACAGCTTTTCCCCTTTGCCCGGCACCTTCCCTTTTACCTCTTCCCCCCCCCCCCCCCCCCCGCCCACTGTCCAGGGCCCCAAACACCCTTCCAGGTGAAACAGCGATTTACTTGTACTTCTTGCAATTTAGTATACTGTATTCGCTGCTCACGATGCGGTCTCCTCTACATTGGGGAGACCAATTGCGGATTGGGCGACCGCTTTATGGAACACCTCCGTTCAGTCCGTAAGGGTGACCCTGAGCTTCCGGGCGCCTGTCACTTTAATTCTCTGCTTCACTCCCACTCAGACCTCTCTGTCCTCGGCCTCTTACATTGTTCCAATGAAGCTCGAGGAACAGCACCTCTTTCGATTAGGCACTTTACAGCCTTCTGGACTCCACATTGAGATCAACAATTTCAAACTATAACCCCTGCTCCCATTTCTCATGCTGTATGATTTTGCCACCCCCTTTCCAACATTATATCTTTCCTGCCTCTTACCTCAGAACAGTATGTACCTTCAATTCCTTCCTCCCCTCCCACCCCCCCCTCCCCACCATCTCTGCACCTGCTTAATATCTGTTACATCTCCAGCTTTTTCCAGTTCTGATGAAGGGTCCCAGACCTGAAACGTTAACTCTCTTTCTCTCTCCGCGGATGCTGCCTGGCCTGCTGAGTGTTTCCAGCATTTTCTGTTGTTATTTCAGATTTCCAGCATCTGCAGTATTTTGCTATTGTACCTCAAGGCAAATCACTTTCCAACAGACCAGGTGAATAAGCTGCAATAAAGCCAGCAAAAGCAATAAAGTGCTATGACCTGACCCACTTGCAATCTTACTGGCTCATCAGAATACAAAGAACAAGATGTAAGAATGTGTTCTTGTTTAGCAATGGAAGGCTGAAGTACCAACCTGGATAGTGGGATGTCCAGAGCTCCTAGCACACAGAGGAGCACATATGGAAAATACAAATTTCATTTGGGGACAGTCATGATGACTTCATTTTCCATCTAATCATAAATTAAAGGAATTCGTGCCCCCTACATGTGAGATACAATAGGGTGTGATTTAATACCTTGTTTTAATGTTGCTTGACAATATCCAGGACAAGGCAGTCCGCTTGATTGGCACCCCAACCACTGGCTTAAACATCCACTCCCTCCACCATTCTGACTTGGACATATATTGCCGTTCCTTCATTGTCGCTGGGTCAAAATCCTGGAACTCCCTACCCAACAGCACTGTGGGAGTACCATCATCACATGGACGGCAGCAGTTTAAGAAGGTGGCCCACTACCACCTTCTCATGGGCAGATATGGATGGGCAATAAATGTTAGAGCACGGCATAGGTTCAGAGGTAGGGCAGGTTTAGCTTAATTGTTTCCAATGTGCGTGGGGGTGTCGTGGAATACAGTAGAGGTAGCTGATCGGATGGTCTTATTCTTTGTGACAAAGAAGTCAATGAGCTCTTTGTGCTTGGAGGTGAGGGGGAAGGAGTTTAACGAGACAGCTTGTAGTGGAGAGAAGAAGCCGCTTCCTGAAGTAGTGGGTGGTTTTGGCAGAGGAGAGCGATGCCTGATAGTGTTTGCTGTGGTCTCGCAAGATTTGATGAAGGATGGCTCAATCAGTTGTGCGCTAGATACGCTGAAGTCTGCAGTTGTAAGTCACTGGGGGAGCTTTTTCCTGGGATTGATGCAGAAGGAAGTGGGGTTAGAAGGTGGTAGATGGATGTGGGTGGTGAGGGATACAAGGGGGGGGGGGATCAGAGATTACCTTGTCAGTGGTTAAGACTATTGGAGTAGAGAGGCCTGTGAAATGGCAAGGTCAAGGGGGTAGCCATGAATATGGGTAAGAAATTTTATATGGTGGGTAGGTTTAAGGGAGGATAACAGTGTAAGGAAGTCAAGAGAGAGGACAAGGTGAGTTGAGATGGAAACTGAATCACCGAGGATGAGTCGTCACTCAGTGCAGAAGATGAGGGAGAAAAGAAGGGAGGCTATCTTGGTGAGGAACATGGGTGGGCTTGTGGGGAGAGTAGAGAATGAGAATTTTAAAGCAGACTCAAGATGGGAGGTACATAGTGAGAAAATACCAGGGGAGTAGGGGGAGAGAACACTGTTGTGGAGCACAACCAGAAATACAGTAATTGAGGTAGATACCTCTAAATGTTAGAGTAGTTATGGAAAAGGACGAATAATCAAACAAGAACCTGCTCAACTGGAAGAGGGCTAATTTCAATGAGTTGAAAGGGGATCTGGCCCAGGTGGATTGGAATCAAGAGATTGGCAGGTAAAACAGTAAATGAGTGAGGGGAGGCCTTCATAGAGGAAATAATTCGGGTGCAGATTAGACACATTTCCCACGAGAGGGGGGAAAGGAAGGACGTCCAAAGCTAGAGCTCCATGGATGACTAAAAATATAGAGATTAAGTGTTCAAAACCATGAGGGGTCTAGACAGAGTAGATAGAGAGAAACTGTTCCCATTGGCGGAAGGGTCGCAAGCCAGAGGACACAGATTTAAGGTGATTGGCAGAAGAACCAAAGGCGACATGAGGAAAATCTTTTTTACGCAGCGAGTGGTTAGGATCTGGAATTCGCCTGAAAGGGTGGTGGAGGCAGATCCAATTGTGACTTTCAAAAGGGAGTTGGATAAGTACCCGAAGGAAAAAAATTTGCAGGCCTACGGGGTAAGGGCAGGGGAGTGGGACTAGCTGACGTGCTCTTGCAGAGAGCCAGCATAGGCTCGATGGGCCGAATGGCCTCCTTCTGTGCTGTAACCATTCCATGATTATGATTACAATGAAGCACAAAAAGGAGGCTTATGATAAATGTAACAAGAAGTAGTCCGGGCTGGAACCAGTGCCCTGACGAATCGAATAACTAGGGTGATAGATAGGGCTTTAAATTAATGGGGGGGTGGTGGGAGGATTCAGGGAAGGGTAAATTCAAAAGCAGCAAGAGAAATGTCAAGGCTGTAGAGCAGAGTAGTGATCTGGGTAAAGATAAGCAGAGTGGGTCAGGAAGGGACAGAAAGATTAATAAAAGTAATAGAGCATCACTGACTAAAGTGACCAGGGAAAAGTAGAAAAAGGTTAAAGCTAATGGTACTATATCTGAATGCACGAAGCATTTGCAACAAAATAGATGAATTAATAGCACAGATAGAAATAAATGGGTTTGATTTAATAGCCCTTACAGAGATGTGATTGCAGAGTGACCAAGGTTGGGAGCTAAATATTCCAGGATATTTGACTTTTAGAAGAGACAGGCAGAATGGAAAAGGAGGAGGGGTAGCCCTGATAATAAAGGAGGGAATAAAGGCAGTAGAGAGAAAGGATCTTGACTCAGAAAAACAAAATTTAGAATCAGTTTGGGTGGAGCTAAGAAACAACAAGGGGCAGAAAACACTAGTGGGAATAGTCTACAGGCCCCCTAACAGTGGTTGTAGTGTCAGGCAGAGTATAAATCAGGAAATTAGAGATGCATGTAACAAGGGTAATATAATAATCATGGGGGACTTTAACTTTCATATAGAGTGGGCAAACCAAATTTGCCGAAATAGTGCAGAGGAAAAGATCATGGAATGCATTCAAGATAGTTTTTTAGATCAGTATGTCAAGGAACCTACGAGAGAATTGTTTATTTTAGATCTAGTACTGTGCAAAGAGACGGTTAATTAATAACCTTGTAGTAAAGGAGCCTCTGGGGAGCAGTGACCATAATATGATAGAATTTTATGTTGAGTTTGAGAGTGATTTAGTTAAGTCCGAAACTAGGGTCCTAAACCTGAACAAAGCAAAGTACGTAGCTATGAGAGGCGAGTTGGCTAAGGTAGGTTGGGAAACTAGATTGAAAGATATGACAGTAGAAATGCAATGGCAAACATTTATCATAATCATAATAATCATCATAATCATAATCAACTTTATTGTCATTGTTAGTGCACAAGTGCAGTACAACGAAATGTAGGCTTGCGGCTCCCGAGAGTGTACATTTAGATTAAGACATTTAAACATTCAACATACATTTGGCTTGTAATACATTAACATAAACATAACCATAATAAAGTGCATTGGCAGATGTGCAGGCTTTAGAGTTTATTTGTGGAGTTCAGTAGGATGACAGCCCTGGGAAAGAAGCTGTTCCTAAATCTGGTCGTTCGGGTGCGAATGCATCTGTAGCATCTCCCAGATGGCAGGAGGGCGAACAGACTGTGGCTGGGGTGGGTAGGGTCTTTGATGATGGACCGTGACCTCCGTAAACAGCGTTTCTGGTATATGTGCTCTATGGTCAGTAGCCGGGTGCCGGTATGCGTTGGGCAGTTTTGACTACCCGCTGCAGGGCTTTCCGGTCATAGTAGCTACAGCTGCCATACCATACTGTGATACAGTTCGTCAGGATGCTCTCTATTGTGCAGCGATAAAAGTTAGAGAGGATCAGGGGTGACAGGTTACATCCCTTCAGCCTCCTTAGGAAATATAGGCGCTGCTGGGCCTTCTTCACCAGAGAGGAGGTATTGAGGGACCAGGAGAGGTCTTCCGTGATGTGGACTCCGAGGAACTTAAAGAAATAATTCATAATTCGCAACGAATATACACTCCCTTCAGGAATAAAAACACCACAGTAAAAATGGTCCAACCATGGCTAACAAGAGAAGTTAAAGATAGTATTAGATTGAAGGAAGAGGCTTATAATGTTGCCAAATAGAGTAGTAAGCCTGAGGATTGGGAGGATTTTAGAATTCAGCAAAGGAGGACCAAAAAATTGATAAAGGGAAAATAGAATATGAGAGTAAACTAGCGAGAGACAAAGAAACAGACTGTAAAAGCTTCTATAGGTATGTAAAAAGGAAAAGATTAGTGAAAGTAAACAGGGGTCTCTTACAGGCTGAGACAGGAGGAATTTTAATAGGGAATAAAGAAATGGCTGAGAAATTCAACAAATACTGTGGGCTCAATTTTGCCAGGCCCGAAGAGGCGGGGGTGTAGGCGTGTGAGGTGGTAAAATTGCAGAAATTGGCGGGCGGGCCCGATCCGCCTCCATCCCGCCTCGGAGCAATTTTCCCAAATACGCGTTTTTTGACCCGCTTTCCATCCCGCCCCCATTTTGAGAGGCCTTTCTGATTTTAACACTTTTCCCACGAGCTGCACGTCTCCTCTGGAACATGCCAGTGAATCCTGGCGGCATCGCAAGTGGATTGCTTACTAACAGCTGCAGCTCCACCATTAAAAAGGAGTTTTCAGCAATCTTCATTTGCAGGTGGCAGAACTTTGTTGTCTCAGGTCTGGGGGAACTTTTAGCAGGTCTACTCATTGTTGTGGAAGTTTGGAGCCTGACACCCATCTCCAGTGTGACCTCCTGGGAAACCCCTCTCCCCACCTTGACTAAGCGCTTCCTCAACTGAGGCATCTACCAGAAGCATAGGAACCATTTATTTCCTTTCCTCCTGGACATCAGATTCGGACGAAGACCAGCCGCGGCAGCAGCAGAACCCTGAACAACAGCAGCACCAACTGCAGGAGCAACAGCAGGAGCTCCAAGCTGCTGCTCACCCATCTGAAGCTGCACAGACAGAAGGTGCCAGCGCATGGAAGCACGTCGGCGCAGGAGATACCCCCAAAACAGGGTCTACAGACAGAGGATCAGCTACCTCAACATGACTGAGCAGCAGTGCCAAAGGAGGCTCCGACATTCGCGAGAGGTAGTGGGTGACATCTGGGCAATGCTGCAGCAAGACCTGGAGCCCAGAGGAGCAGGTGGACACCCCTTGCCAGTGGCCGTCAAAGTCACCACCGCACTCAACTTTTTTGCTTCAGGCTCCTTCCAGGGATCAACAGCAAACATCAGCAGCTTCTCCCAGGCGGCCGCACACACTTGCATCACACGGCCGCATCACACTTGCAGGTAACCGATGCCCTCCTTGCCGTCACGCACAATTACATCAATTTCTCCAAGGATTAAGCCAGTGTAACTGTGCGTGTGGTTGGGTTTGACAATCTGGCAGGCTTTCCAAGGGTGCAGGGCGTCATTGACTGCACACATGTGGCCCTTAAGGCACCCCATCACAATCCAGGTATTTTTGTCAACCGCAAGGGCTTCCACTCCCTCAACGTACAGCTGGTGTGTGACCACCAGATTTGCTTAGCCTAGCCATTCAATCTCTTTTGCCTCGCAGCTTCTTACCAGAGCATCGACAATGGCCAAGAACCTACGGATTCCCATCACTATGACCACCATACTGACAAATGCAAGTCACCCTAAGCCCTCAATGTGGAAGTCCCATTCGCGAAATGGCACAGGCCACAACTTCAATAGTTTGCCAGCAGAAATTTTTATCACAACAAGCAACTAATAGCTTTTCAAAAATAAACACATGACACCCACGTGACTACCCTTGTGACTACTTGTGCATTATATGGGCTACTGCGGGTGGCCCTCCTCCTGTCATGGCTCTTTCCCTCTTATTGTGGGCTCTCTTTTCCTGCAATGAGGGACACAAGTGGAGTTTGAGTGAGAATGAAGGAGTGAGTGTAGAGAATCCATAGCATAGATGCTTAGAAGGATACAAAGGATCCTCCCTGTGTGTTGAAAGTTGTTGTTGTCGTGGCATCACAGTGATAGGGAGTGTGAGGGCTGCATGGTCAAATAGTTAAGTGAATGTGACCATAGAGAGAGAGGGAATGGGTAAGGGTGAAAGGATGTAAGTGTCAAGTGGGATGTGGAGGAAGAGGTTGGCAAAGCAGAGTGCTGGTGAGGAGAGGCGATGGGGATCAGATTGAGGGTGATGGGAAAGTCACACTCACTTTTCCTGTGCGGAGAAGGTCATGAAACCTCTTCCTGCATTGCAGCCAGGTTCTGCGGCTCATTGACATGGAGTTGACCTCCTGGGCCACTTGTAGCCACACAGTTTTTGTCTGCTGGGGTGGCTTTTTTCTCCCTGAGGAAGAGAACAGCACCTCCTTATTACATCTGGCTCCGTGCACCAGAGCTTGGAGGGAGGGCTCATCAAATCGAGGAGCACACTTTTGCTTGATCGTGGACATTGTCGGGAAATCAACTCCCCCTTCATACAATTTGCAGAGCCTTTGCAGTCTCCAGAAGAAGCAAGGCTGCTTGCAGGTCTGAAATCCAGCAGCATTGATGACGTCATCGGAGGCGACTTTCTGTATGAAAAGACTCATTGGGCCAGGGGTTCCCACACGCAGGAAATCAATTGCCCAATTAGGGGAAAATCGCACCTTTTCAGCACCTCACTTAGGAGTCGGGGTCCTGACACGATTTCCACCTGACACGCCCCAGCCCGCCCACACTGGCAAAATCCAGCCCTGTGTGTCTGTCTTCACGGAAGAAGACGCAAAAAACTGCCGGGATGTAGTGGAGAACCAAGGGTCTAGCGAGAATGAGGAACTGAAAGAAATCAGTATTATTGAAAAAATAGTACTGGAGAAATTAATGGGACTGCAAGCCGATAAATCCCCTGGACCTGATGGCCTACATCCTAGGGTTTTAATAGAGGTGGCTATAGAGATAGTGAATGCATTGGTTGTCATCTTCCAAAATTCCATAGATTCTAGAACGGTTCCCGTGGACTGGAAGGTAGCAAATGTAACCCCACTGTTTAAGAAAGGAGGGAGAGAGAAAACTGGGAACTACAGACCAGTTAGCCTGACATCAGTAGTAGGAAAATGCTGGAATCTATTATTAAGGACGTGGTAACAGGATAATTAGAAAATAATAATAGGATTGGGCAGAGTCAACACGGATTTATGAAAGGGAAATCGTGTTTGATGAATCTGTTAAGAGTTTTTTGAGGTGGTAACTAGCGGAATAGATAAGGGGAACCAGTAGATGTGGTTTATTTGGGTTTTCAGAAGGTATCTGATAAAGTGCCACACAAGAGGTTATTAAACAAAATTAGGGCTCATGGGATTGGGGGTAATATACCAGCATGGATTGAGGATTGGTTAACGGACAGAAAACAGAGAGTAGGAATAAACGGGTCATTTTTGGGTTGGCAGGTTGTAACTGGTGGGGTACCGCAAGGATCACAATCACAATCTATATCAATGATTTAGATGAGGGGACCAAATGTAATATATCCAAGTTCGCTGATGATACAAAGCTAGGTGGGAATGTAAGTTGTAAGGAGGATGCAAAGAGGCTTTAAGGGGATATAGACAGGCTAAGTGAATGGGCAAGAACATGGTAAATGGAATATAATGTGGAGAAATGTGAAGTTATCCACTTTGGTAGGAAAAATAGAAAAGCAGAGTATTTTTTAAATGGTGAGAGATTGGGAAATGTAGGTGTTCAGAGGGACCTGGGTGCTCTTGTACACGAATCACTGAAAGTTAACATGCAGGTACAGCAAGCAGTTAGGAAAGCAAATGGTATGTTGACCTTCATTACAAGAGGATTTGAGTATAAAAGTAAAGACGTCTTGCTGCAATTATATAGGGCCCTGGTTAAACCACACCTGGAGTATTGTGTACAGTTTTGGTCTCCTTACCTAAGGAAGGATATACTTGCCATAGAGGAAGTGCAACGAAGGTTCACCAGACTGATTCCTGGGTTGGGGGGATTGTCCTCTGAGGAGAGATTGAGTAGACTAGGCCTATATTCTCTGGAGTTTAGAAGAATGAGAGGTGACCTCATTGAATGATACAAAATTCTTACAGGGCTTGACAGGGTAGATGCAGGGAGGATATTTCTCCTGGCTGGGGAGTCTAGAACCAGGGGTCACAGTCTCAGAATAAGGGGTCAGCCATTTAGGACTGAGATGTGGAGAAATTTCTTCACTCAGAGGGTGGTGAATCTTTGGAATTCTCTACCCCAGAGGGCTGTGGAGGCTCAGTCATTGAGTATATTCAAGACAGAGCTCAATAGATTTTTGAATATTAAGGGAATCAAGGGATATGGGGATAGTGCAGGAAAGTGGAGTTGAGGTAGAAGATCAGCCATGATCTTATTGAATGGCGGAGCAGGGTCGAGGAGCCGAATGGCCGACTCCTGCTCCTATTTCTTATGTTCTTAGTAATACTTCCCAAGACGTTTCACAGGAGCTTATAAAACAAAATTTGACACCGAACCATATAAGAGGATATTAGGGCAGATGAAAGAGGTAGGTTTTAAGGAGCATCTTAAAAGAGGAAAGAGAAGTAGAGAGGCAGAGAGGTTTAGGCAGGGAATTCCAGAGCTTAGGGCCCAGGCAACAAGGCACGGCCACCAATGGTTGAGTGATTATAATCAGGGAAGCTCAAGAGGGCAGAATTACAGGAGTGCAGATAACTCCCGGGGGGGGTTTTGTGAGGCTGGAGGAGATTACAGAGATAGGGAGGGGCGTGGCCTTGGAGGTATTTGAAAACAAGGATGAGAATTTTAAAATCGAGGCATTGCTTAACCATGTAGAGATTCATGTATCTCTGGTAAACAGGATCGAGTGCAAACCAATATGGTGGATATATTTTTTTAATCGGAGTTTAGGACGGAATATAACGCACTAACAATACAGCAAAAATATACAACCGTGACAAGTAGCTGATACCGGACCCGATCGGACAGACGTCTGGTGTGCGTGAACTGTTCTCTGGCTTGCGGCCTCTCTTCTACTCGCCTAGAACCTCTGAGTAGGTGAGCATGGGATCACTCTCGAAAGAGCGCTCGACCAGCCCAACTTTTGCTGAGCTCTTCTCTCCACCGTCTGTGTCGGCAAGCCTTCAGGGTTTTACTTTTATTCTCTTTTTAGGGGTGGGCCTGAGGCCAAATTATTGACAAGACCATTTAACCCATAGAGGCGCATCGAGTTCTTTGTCTCAATTCTTGGATGAAAGCCCTCCCCTAAAGGGGTGTCATGATCTCAGCTAATTTGTCTATTGTTTTTACATTTTGAAGGTTCCTCCATTGGAATTCGTCCTATCTCTCTTTGTCCCCATCCTCCCTGGCACAATTGGTACTAGACCTGGCCTTGTACCCTCTCCATCAAGGGGCCCACGTCAGAGCTGTCTTGCTCATCCTGCCATTATCCAAACTATCTCCCTTTAATCTAACAGACTATTCTATCCTGAGATGGATACCTTAACTCCCCTAAATTCCTTTTATTCCATGTCTTTCAACTAATTAACTTCTATTTATCTTCGCAATTAGTTCTGCTAAACAAACTCCAAGTTCTATCTGTAGAGATTATAATACTGTAGGAACAGAGGTTCCTAGCTGAAGAATTGAGATCGACGCAGAGAATCAAAAACAATAAAATTTAATGAACAAACAAAGTTAAACAGTAAACTGCTGGATACAATGCAAATAGGTCTGGTCTGGTTGAAAGCCTCTCTAGAACTGCTAGAAGGTTCCGAGCACTGACGTCATGACGTCATCACGTTCTTCCCGCCGTTGGGGGATCACGTGACGGGCGGCATGACGTCATCACGCGGAGTAAAGGAAAGAAGCCATAGTACAGTTAACAGATACATTAAAGGTGCAGCCCCCGGTTGCACTACATTGCTGTTAAAGGAATTATAAACAATTGTCCTGAATCCCCTGGTAGCTCCGCCACAATATGGTTATTAGTAATAATGGAAAAAACATAGGTTAGGCTTTCATTGGCCAAATTAAAGATATATTAACAAAGTCAAAACCCTAACTTACAAACAACAGATATGACAGGCAAGGCCATCCTGTGAGCCCCTGTGTGGAAAGTTTATGCCTCACCTAATCTAACTAACTGAAGACATTTTGTCTCAAATTCTAATACGTGCTTTCAGGAAAACGAAACTTATACATTAACCCCTTACTTGTCTCGAGCAGAAACATATCATTGAAACACAGTATTATTCGCGTAGCCATATACATTTTTAGGTACCCCTAGTTTCTAACAACCGGGAACCAATGTAGGTCAGCGAGCTTAGGGGTGATGGGTGAACGGGACTTGGTGCGAATTAGGACACGGGCAGCAGAGTTTTGGATGAGCTCAAGTTTATGGAGAGTATAACATGGGAGGCCGGCCAGGGGTGCGTTGGAATAGTCAGCCTAGAGATAACAAAGGCATAACACAGCAGAGAACCAAGCTGACTACAGAGCGTACAGAGGAGAACTGAAATCGGAAACAAGAGGTGCAAAGAGAATGTATGAGAATAGATTAGCGGGTAACATAAAAGGGAACCCAAAAGTCTTTTTGTAAACCTATAAGTAGTAAAAAAAAGGTAGTTAAAGTAAGGATGGGGCTGATTAAGGACCAAAAAGGAGATGATCTTGTGGCGGCAGATGGAATAGCTGAGGTAGTAAATAAATACTTTCCACCTGTTTTCACTAAAGAAGAGTGTGCTGCCAATGTCACAGCAAAAGAGGAATTGGAAAATAAAAATAGCAAGAGGGAGGTACTTAAAAGGGTGGCAGCGTTCAAAGTCGAAAAGTCACACAGTCCAGAAGGGATTCAACCTAGGTTGCTGAGGGATGTAAGGGTGGAGACAGTGGAGGCCCTGGCCGCAATCTTCCAATCCTACTTAAATATGGAGACCGAGCCAGAGGACTGGAGAATTGCAAATGTTAAACCACTGCTCAAAAAAAGGAAGAGGGATAAACCCGGCAACTACAGGCCAGACAGCCTAACGTCGGTGGTGAGGAAACTTTTAGGGACAATAATCTAAGGCAAAATTAATTGTCACTTGGAAAAATATGGGCTAATAAATGAAAGCTAGTGCTGATCTGTTAAAGGCAAACTGTGTTGGACTAACTTGATTGAGTTCTTTGATGAAGTAACGGAGAGGGTTGATGGGGTTAGTGTGGTTGATGTGTATATGGTCCTTCAAAAGACGTTTGATAAAGTACCACATAATGGCCCAGAAATTCGGGTCCCCACGGGTGAGTACGCGCTGGGTACTCACGCGTAGGCCCAACGAAAGTGCCGGTTTCGTGCATGCACTGCGCGTGCGCGGGAAACCGGAACTTCCGTTCCCTTAAAGGAAGGGGTTCACAGGTCGAACGCGTGCGCCTGGAACTTCCGTTTTTTTTCCAGGTTTCTCCGGGAGGGTAAGTCTCCAGGAGCTATGCTTATAAAAAGCAGTCGCAAGGCCTGCTTTTAACAAGGTAAGTGGTGAATTAAGTAAAATTAAAACATTTTTTCCACAGGTTTATTATTTTTAAATACTTTAAAGAAAGGTAAGTTTATTTTTAGCCCTGTTAGAAACTGTAATTAATTTTTTCAAAAATTTAAATTATTGTTTAAAATAGTTATTTTATGTAATTTATAGTTTAAAAAAAAATTATTTGACGTTTTAGTTATGTTTTGGGGCTGAATTGTATTAATAGATTTCACAGGTCTTCCTGTCAAATCTATGAACATAGATTCCCTGCTACCATTGGCTCTCCGTGGCCCACGTGATCCCAGGGGAGGCTTTGAACTAACTGCGCCCCTGGGATACGCAAGCACTGCGCGCCGGCAGCTGGAGCAGGCCCAGGATCGGAATCCCACGCGGGCCCACAGCACAACGGCTGGCGCTCTAGGTAAGTGCAGGTCGGGGGCTTGCACCCGTGGGAAGCCTCCAACCCAAATTTCTGGGCCAATAGACTTGTTAGCAAAATTGAAGCCCATGGGATTAGAAAAAACATAGGAAAATAGGGGCAGGAGTAGGCCATTCGGCCCTTCGAGCCTGCAGTGGGGCAGTGGCAGCATGGCTCTGAAATTGGCTAATGGACAGAAAGTGGAGAGTAGTGGTGAACGATTGTTTTTCAGACGGGAGGGAAGTGTACAGTGGTGTCCCCCAGGGGCTGGTATTGGGACCACTGCTCTTTTTGATGTATAATAATAACCTGGACTTGGGTATACAGGGCATAATTTCAAAGTTTGTAGCTGACATTAAACTTGGAAATGTAGTAAACAGTGAGGAGGAAAGTAACAGGCTTCAGGAGGACATAGACAGACTGGTGAAATGGACAGACACATGGCAGATGAAATATAATGCAGAGAATTGTGAAGTGATGCATAGGAAGAATGAGGAGAGGCAATATAAACTAAACGGTGCAATTTTAAAGAGGTTGCAGGAACAGAGAGACCTGGGGCTGTACGTACAGAAATCTTTGAAAGTGGCAGGACCAGTTGTGAAGGCTGCTAAAAAAGCATACGTGATCCTTAGCTTTATAAACAGAGGTCGAGAGTACAAAAGCAAGGAAGCTATGCTAAACCTTTATAAATCACTGGCTAGGCCTCGGCTGGAGTATTGTGTCCAATTCTGAGCACCACACTTTAGGAAGGATGTGCCTTGGAGAGAGTGCAGTGGAGATTTACTAAAATTGTACCAGGGTTGCAGGACTTAAGTTACGTCGAGAGATTAGAGTAGCTTAAAGCTAATTATAAACCGTTGAGGGCAGTCACAGGGCAGTTGTAACTATAGCACTTGTAAATTTTAGGCTTCAGGTTTTAAGCTTAGCAGCTGTAACAAAGGGCCGTATATTCCGATCCCTACGGGTGGGTACGCGCTGTGTACACACCCGTAGGCTCATCGAAAATGCCGGTTTCAGGAATGCGAAGGGCACGCGCTAAAAACCGGCATTTCCGATCTGTGAAGAATGCTCTTGACAGATCCTCCACCTGCCCTGGAGAAGGGCCTCTGCGGGGGGAGAGTTCCGCTTTCTGGAGAACCTCCGCCCGCTGAAAACCCTTAGAAATCTTACGCCTGGTAAAAGAGTTGAAAAAAGTTGTAAAAAATTTCACTTATTTATACTTTTAAAAAAGGTGTTTATTTTTAGCCCCATAACAACTTTAATTATTTGTTTCAAAAAATTAAATTTTTGTTTAAAATATTTAATTTATTGTAACTTCAACTCATTTTAAAAATGTGATTTTTAAAAATTTTAATCATTCATATATTTGACGGGTTTATCTGTCAAGTGTATGAAGGGAGATTCCCTTCACCTATTGGCTCCCCATGGCCCACGTGACCCCAGGGACGCTTGCGAACCGCCTGTGCCTCTGGGATACGTGGGCCCTGCGCAATTCAAGTTGGAGAGGCCCAGGAGTGGAAGTATACGCACCTCGGGAGCCCTGAGGTAAGTCCGTAGATTTTTTCCAGATCAGAGGCCTCCGCACGCGGGAAGCCTCCGATCGGAAAATACGGCCCAAAGTGTAATGTTGGGCGTTTGATGGATGTGTGCTCGATACAAGACTTTACATATTTAGATATAAATACAAATGGGATTGATTGTTAGAAGGATAATTCTAAACATAGATGATCATATTCTATACAGGATAGAGAAGCTGACTGGGAAGAATCCATGACTGTGCAAATTGTACATGATCTGTTGGAAAGGGTGGCTCTATGGT
Source organism: Somniosus microcephalus (assembly GCF_052327205.1). Lineage (NCBI taxonomy): Eukaryota > Metazoa > Chordata > Chondrichthyes > Squaliformes > Somniosidae > Somniosus > Somniosus microcephalus. The sequence continues at coordinate 269,741,475 of NC_140993.1, forward strand.
TGCTTATGATTTTTTGTTCTTACTGTCTAATATACTACTACATACCTGTGACCCGGGGTGTCTCCTGCTGTTGTTTCAATATATATGCCAACTCTCTTCTCAATACATTGTGAAAAGTTCCTGCCATTGACATCTTTTAGCCAGACAAGAGGTTACACTAATGGCTCCAAACCTCAGATATTTTGTAGTCAGTGAAACTATTTTTTTCAAAACAAACAACTCACCAGTCATCTTGTGAGGTTTTCTCAAGTGGTTCCTCAATGCATTTCTTTTCTCTGATGCCTCATTCACCTCTTGCTTCCATTGCCCTTGCTGTCCCTTAGGCGATGGCCAGTGAGGTAATCAGTCACCGGAGCATAATAGAGCTGCTTCGATTCTAATAATTGGTGTGTTCTCGCAAAGATTACAAACTATAAAAAGAACCTTACCATGGCAATGGTCCCAAGTGAAAAAATGGTTAGTTTCAGCTGGCCTAATGACTGTGCATGAATCCATTATTAAGGGACGAGCAAAGGTTATGGGGTGAGTTCTGTCACGAGAAAGAATATTAAACCTGCTTAAAAATAGGAGAAAATAATAAGTGACAGCTTCAATGAGGAATACAGCATTTAACCCTCAACGTTCATTTCAGGATATTTGATATCACATCCAAGAGCTCTACGTTCCTCCAACTCTGGCCCCGTATGCAACCTCCACACCCTTCGCTCCACCGCTGGAGGCCGTGTCTTCAGCTGTCTGGGCTCTAAGCTCTGGAATTCCCTCCCTAAACCTCTCCACCTCTCTCTCCTTCTTTAAGACACTCTTTAAAGCCGACTTCTTTGACCAATGTAAGAAGTCACACAACACCAGGTTATAGTCCAACAGCTTTATTTGAAATCACAAGCTTTCGGAGCAGCGCTCCGAAAGCTTGTGATTTCAAATAAAGCTGTTGGACTATAACCTGGTGTTGTGTGACTTCTTACATTTGTCCACCCCAGTCCAACACCGGCATCTCCACATCATGACTCCTTTGACCAAGCTTTTAGTCACCCCTCCTAATATCTCCTTCTTTGGCTCGGTGTCAGTTGTTTGTCTGATTACTCTCCTGTGAAGCATCTTGAAACTATGTAAAAGCAAGTTGTTTTTTTTTACCAAAGAGACTTTTTGTATCTTCTTCGAAATTGGATTCCCGGTGCCTTGCTGGTGTTACCTGGGTCGACAAGTCTACCGCCTAGCAATGAAATCCAGATTTAATAGAATACAGATCAGAAGCCAGCTCTGAAATGCCAGATTCCCAGAACCTAACTTAAAAGAAGATGATTATAAAACAAACCTTCCTGCTAGATGTTGATTGTCAACACTACAAATCATGAGTCCAACCCAAATTTTACTAGCCAGAATCTTACTTGTCAGTTAAAGGAAAAATTATAATTATTGAGTTTCTAGCAAATCAGTTAGTTGCCTAAGACTTAGGCTTATCTTTATATAAAAATAATAAAGTGGATTTGTTCATGCATACCCAGAAATGCATATTCAAGCTGAAAATTCAAAGTCTTGTCACATTCACATCTTTGATGGCTTCGCTTATCCAATGATTTTGGCAGTAACACAATCATTTGGCAAATGCAGTGGCGCGTAGTAACATTGGGAAGCAGTGGAGAAGAAGATGAGCGCACAGGCTATGCTGACAGATGCATCAGGCACCCGCTTCATGCATGCGTGAGTATCGAGTTAAGTGATATTGCACTGCCCGCTGGGAATGGGCTGTGGGCATTGACATGAATCTTGTCATTCATGTGGAAATGACTTATGAAATAATACTGGGCGGCCTGCTGGTGGCGCTGTCCAGGGAGAGTATAAATACTCGGGCATGGGCCCAGCTTGTTCAGGACGTTCTTTTACAGGAACTAGTGAAGGACACAACTAGATCTCCATGTTGTGAAACAGTTGATTAAAGCTTTGTTCAACGCTTAGACCAAGTGCCCAGTAGTTTTCTTACGTCAGGCATATTGAGAGCAGTTGTGACCTCGCCAACCACTGGCAAATGGCATTGCATGTTTCAAGTTGTCTGCAGGTTTCTTTGCCGCAGGTGCCAAGGTTCTGCCCCTCCTGACCTGGAGCAAGCGGAGGCAGTTATCCTTGGACCTTGGCAGGTAGGTGTGCCTAGGTCTGCAAATATGATCTGGTCGTTGCTGATTTCCTTTTGTCTGTATTATAGCACTCAATAAATACTGCTTTTGAGGCACTTTAAAAACAAATTTACTTCAAGGATTAAGCCCCCCCCTCACCCTGCCTAAATGTTTCTCCCCTAAAAATTTATTTAAAAATTCAGAAATATAGAAAAATGTATAATATAAAAAAAACAAAGGATATCACAAATATTTCCAAAAAAACCCTATACAAAATCTGCTCTCCGTGAAGACCTCTATTTACCATGGAGCTTCTGCTCTGCCATTCAAAAATTGCTGCAGAACTGCAGCCTTGGAGGAAATGGCCTTGTGCACCAGTCGTTGAAGGTAAGCGTGCAGGTGCAGCAGGCGGTTAAGAAGGCAAATGGTATGTTGGTCTTCGTAGCGAGAGGGTTTGAGTACAGGAACAAGGATGTCTTGCTGCAGTTGTACAGGGCCTTGGTGAGACCACATCTTGAGTATTGTGTGCAGTTTTGGTCGCCTTATCTGAGGAAGGATGTTCTTGCCATGGAAGGAGTGCAGCGAAGATTCACTAGGCTTGTAGTGTATGTATCCGTCTACCTTTAAGAAAACCATTGTATGTAACCGTTCACCTTTAAGAGAACTATTTTAGGTGTGGCACTACTTTGTTGGCTTCTGTATACTGTAATACCGACGTTGACCACACCGGTATATAAGTGCTGTGTCAGGATTTATTTGGCAGATTCGCCCTGACCTTCGAATAGTAAAGTCCTGTTTTAAGTTACTCTTGGAGTCTGTGCATTAATTAACAAAACAACCCACAGACTTTACAGTGGCGACGAGTCCGATCGTACCCTGCGGCAACAATACTTCCGAAGCAGTTAACGAGCGTCGAGAAGAGGCAACCGCCCTCGTCGTTCTGCTGGGAGAAAACTCGAGGCTGCAGAACTAGAACTAGAACTAGAACTAGAACTAGAAAGCCACGGTGAGGAGTGAGCTGATCAGCACGAGAAGCAAGGCGGCCACGGTGACTGTGAGTAAGGGAAAGTAAAAAGAATAACCGGAGGATAAGGGCGGTGCACTCGACCACGGTCGAGGGGGAAAGGAGCCGGACAGAAGTCGGGTCCAGAGGCGCTGAGACTGGGGCAGCGTGGAGCAAGGAAGCCGCGGTACAGACAGGCTGGGGGACGCAACGGCGTCGTGAGACAGCTAGACCGCGACCGGCGAAAAAGGCCAGGCAGCGACCGAAGCCACGAAGCGCTGTGACTGGGAACGTAGGCGCGGGAAGAGATAAACTCAGCCGCAGCCAGGGAGGGAAGCACCGGACTGCGAGAGGGCTGGGAGGCGCGATTGGGAGCCGAGCGAGTGGGAGAGAGACAGAGCCCGAGCAAGGGAGACTGAGCGAGAGCCAGTCCAGCGGCTGAAACTGTTCTCCGTCAACGGGGTGTACCCAGCGCCGGTAGAGCCGAGCGAGCGGGAGAGAGACAGAGCCCGAGCAAGGGGAACTGAGCGAGAGCCAGCCCAGCGGCTGAAACTGTTCGCCGTCAACGGGGTGTACCCAGCGCCGGTTGCCCTGCCGAGAAAAGGGAAAGCACTGAAGCCGACGCGCAGGCTGTGAACCTGAAAGCCAGCGGCCGTCGCCCGTGGGGAAAGTGTACCCCTCCCGCCAGGGAAGAAACGCGGGAAGCCGCCATTAGGTGGGGGAGAAGACAGAAGCGGGAAACCGCCATTGAAGTGGGCGGGGAGGGAAGATAAGCGCGGGAAACCACCATTTTCGCGGGAACCGCCATCTTGGAAAAAAAAAAAAAATTTTTAAAGAAATAATTCGTGGTGTTTATCAGGAAGAGAGGAAGATGCCTAAGCGTGGTAACATCAACAATTTTAATTCCGAGGTAGAAGACTGGGCCACGTATGTGGAACGCATTGAGATCTATTGTGAGGCCAATAAAATAGAAGAAGATGACAAAGGTATAACCTTGCTAAACTCGATGGGCGCGAAGACATACGGGCTCTTGAAGCATCTACTATCACCGGCTAAACCGGCGGATCAGACTTTCGAGGATATTGTGGCTGTTCTGAAGGATCACTTGAACCGTTGATGTTGGCGGAACGATTCAAATTCTATGCGAGAACGCAACGGAAAGACGAAAGCAATGCAGAATACTTGGTCGAACTGCGTAGACTAGCGAAATACTGCCAGTTTGGAGGGAATCTGACAGAGGCATTGCGAGACAAGTTCGTGTGCGGATTGGCAAAGGAAGGAACGCAAAAGCGACTACTCGAAGAGAACGACCTTACACTTGACAGGGCTGTCCTTATTGCAGCATCGCACGAAGCCGCAGCGAAGGGAACTGCGGAAATGCAGCTAAAGACAGCGGCACTCAGTGTGGATCAAATTACCTCGACAACAACAAAATGCTATCGTTGTGGGAAGACAACACACGACCAGAACCAATGCTGGTTTAAGAACCAGGAATGTAGGAAATGTGGCAAACTGGGTCACATAGCTAAGGTATGCCGGTCAGGGAAGAAGACCAACAACCAAAGGACCAACAACCAAAGGAAGCCATCACAGGAAAAGTACAACAAGGTACACAAGGTGGCTGAGAAGAGTTCAGACGAACAGAATTCGGACTCAGACCCAAACGGCCAGGAGCTGGGTAGTCTGAGAATTCACAATGTGAGTAAGGAAGCTGACCTACAAACTATCTGGGTCATGCTAAAAATAGCTGGAGTCCAAGTGAAAATGGAGTTGGACACTGGATCAGCTCTATCAGTCATAAATCGAAGGGATTACCACCAGCTATTCTCACATATACCCTTAAGAGATACCAAGTTCGTATTGCAGACATACACGGGGCATAAAGTATACCCCATGGGAAAGATAAGAGTCAAGGTGAGAGATAGGGGTAAAGAACACCCAAGAATGAACTTATACGTACTACCTGAGGGAGGACCACCACTTCTAGGACGGGAGTGGATCAAGAAAATAGACATGGAATGGCACTATCTAAAAGCCATAACGAGTGAGGACTCGGTGCAGACAATCAGCTCAGATTCTGAATCGGATGACGATAAGACCAACCCAAATGTGAAAGACAAGGCTAAAATGGACTTGCCGACTAAGGTTGGAAAAACGAAGGCATGCAGAAAGGCTTATGCTCCAGAGAAGAACAAAGTTTCAGAACAGATCTCCACCGAACAACGACAACATAGTTTGACAGAGAATTCTGAGTCTGTTCAGTTTAAGGACATATCCATGACGGAAGAACACCGAGCTCGGACTCAACTTTATTTCAAATTACGACAACAATTAGAACAATTGAGTTACCGTCTCGTACAAGAGATGAAAACAATGAAAAAGTTCTATGACACCGAATGGGAGAATCTGGAAAGACAACAGAAGCAGCTAGCTCAAGCAGAGAGCGACCATAGAGCCATCGTGACCAATCACCGATCACATCTCCCTTATGATGTTCAGGAGTTAGAATATTTGCAGAAAGAAGCAAATGAAGAGGAATCTTCAGGAAGCCAGGATTTTATTCCAGTTCTTCTCTACGACTCCTTACAAGCAGAATTTGAGAAGTTGAAGGAACAGTATGAACAGGCCCAGGCTACAATCCTGGAGGGGGTTAACTCGGCAACCTCCGAAAAGCTAGTTTCAGTGGAAGCATATGAGCAACTAAAGGTTGAACATGAGCAAGAAGTCCAAAGGCTGCAGGAAATTCTTGATGAGCTCAAGGCCAAGACAGACTCATCGGTTGAAGTTCCATCCATAGATGAGAAATTAGAGGTGAAAGACATGGCAGAACATGAAAGTCAAGATGTCCAAGAACTCATAAAAATATTGAAGGAAACCCAAAACAAATATGAGGCGGCAATGACCGAGGTTCAACAACTTGAAGAACAGATTCAACTGGGAATTCTTTCAGTGAAAGAAAAGGCAACTGTAAGAAACACAGAGACTGTAAGAATGGCCCCTGAACATGAGCTAGAGAGCATCAAGGCGCAACTTCTCCGAGCGCTTAAAGCCAAAGTACAAGAGGAAAAAAAGGTGAAAGCATTGGAGGAAAAGGTGGATGAAATGGAGAAGACTCTGATCCACAGGGTCCCCGTGGAAGAGTTAACGGTCAGCCAACTCCTTCATATGCTGAGAGACAAGACTCTGCAATGGGAACCATTTGAACACGAGCTTCAATCTTCAAAGGGAAGGGGTTCGGAGCTCTCAAAAGTTTGGGGAATAGTTGAGGTTGCAACACAGATTTTACGGGGCAGCCGAAAGTACGCTGAATCACGTCAATGTGAACTACAGAATGTTGAAACAGCTGCTCCAGTAGAAGGATTGAATAGCCCGATCAATCAATCCCCGATGGAAGGGGAAGTATTGGAATCACAAATGAGGTCATTAGTGAAGGATTGGCAGGAAACCCAGGAAGAGCGAGATGAATATGAACGCATGAAGAAGTCTCTTCAGGAAAGATGTCTAGGGAGGTCATTAGTGAAGGATTGGCAGGAAACCCAGGAAGAGCGGGATGAATATGAACGCATGAAGAAGTCTCTTCAGGAAAGATGTCTAGGGAGGGAACAACAGTCGGCTAACGTCCAGTTGGGTAAGGAAGAAGTAGCAGGCCCTCTCGCTAGACTAGCTCAGGACGACACCGAATATTACCATGACCTGTTGAGTGACACGGAATATTACGATGACTTGGTCTGCCCAGCTTGTGATGAAAACTCCCAAAGTGCAGAAATCAGGATGAAGCACTTAAAGTCTAAGGAACATAGGGAGATGGTGGCGCTACAGCTGGCAGCGGATAAGGGAGCCCCGAGAGTCTCCAAGAAGCAGAAAAGAAAAAGACGAAGCAGAAGACGATAACCATCTAAATCATTATCACTTCTATCAGATCATGCACGTGGGCCCTACGAAGGGGGCCAAATCAGTTGGAAAGTAGGAAAAATTACCAAGGCAGTCCAGCTGTTTGTAAAAGTCAGCACTGCTGGTTCAGCAGGACGGAAGTTCAAGCTGTTAAGCCAAGGGAAAGACTATTGGATGAGTCACGCTAGAAATGTGAACCGGCTACACCACAGAGATGTTGTTCGGACCGAGTCAAGACCAGAGACTGAATCTGTGAACTGTTCCCGCAGAGACTGAATCTGTGAACTGTTTCCCGCAGAGACTATACCTGTGAATTGTTTTACATGAAGTTGAATATATGTTATGTTTAATGGGGGACTAAGTATGTTGTAAGCTAAAAAGGGAGGATTGTAGTGTATGTATCCGTCTACCTTTAAGAAAACCATTGTATGTAACCGTTCACCTTTAAGAGAACTATTTTAGGTGTGGCACTACTTTGTTGGCTTCTGTATACTGTAATACCGACGGTGACCACACCGGTATATAAGTGCTGTGTCAGGATTTATTTGGCAGATTCGCCCTGACCTTCGAATAGTAAAGTCCTGTTTTAAGTTACTCTTGGAGTCTGTGCATTAATTAACTAAACAACCCACAGGCTTTACAAGGCTGATACCTGGGATGGCAGGAATGACGTATGAGGAGAGATTGTGTCGATTGGGCTTATACTCGCTGGAGTTCAGAAGAATGAGAGGGGATCTCATTGAAACTTATAACATTCTGACAGGACTGGACAGACTAGATGCAGGAAGGATGTTCCCGATGGTCGGGGAGTCCAGAACCAGGGGTCACAGCCTAAGGATAAGAGGTAGGCCATTTAGGACAGAAATGAGGAGGAATTTCTTCACCCAGAGAGTGGTGAACCTGTGGAATTCTCTACCACAGAAGGCAGTAGAGGCCAATTCATTAAATATATTCAAGAAGGAGTTGGATATATTTCTTAAGGCTAAAGGGATCAAGGGATATGGGGAGAAGGCAGGGACAGGGTACTGAATTTGGATGATCAGCCATGATCGCATTGAATGGCGGAGCAGGCTCGAGGGGCTGAATGGCCTACTCCTGCTCCTATCTTTTATGTTTCTATGTTTCTATGGCTGCACGGCCAGCTTCCTCAATCCTGTGATTTGCCCTTGCACCAATGGTCCAACTGCTCCTGTGTCACTCTGCCCTAAAGAATCTGCCTCTGAAATTTGAAGTTTTACTGAACAAATACATCCTGGTGCAGAGGCCTGCGCATATTCAGGCTTGGAGGTCAGTGGGCTCCCCAATTTGTGCTGACAATGTGCCAGGCCCTGGGCCGGGAGTCCACGTTTGTAAAATCTACTCTTTAAATATGCTCTCAGGTGCATTTTGGCACAAAAAGATTGGATGATTGCTGGTACAGGTAGAACATCCCGAATCCGGCAACCTCGGGACAGAGGCCGAGCTGGTTTTCAGGTTTCCCCGGACTTCGGAACCTGTTTCTGATGTCCGAAGTCCGGAAACGCCCGAGCCCAGGTTGCGATATTTCCAGACTTCGGACATCAGAAACACGCACCGAGTCCAAGCCATCCTTTGTCTCTTTACCTGTCCTATTACCATCTCGTCTCGCCTTGAATATCTCTTAATGTCTCTTCACCTCTCACAGACCTTCCCTTGTGTTCTTTCATCCCCTCCCCCATTTCCCAGTCCCCAAACTGGCCTTTTAATCTGTTTCATTTCCTGCTTTTTTTTCTCAGTTCTGAAGAAGGATCTTCGACCTGAAACGTTAACTCTGTTTATCTCTCCACGGATGTTGCCTGGCCTGTTGAGTTTTTCCAGCATTTTCTGTTGTTATTCCGGAAATGCCTGGGCCCAGGTTGCGTTTTTGGTAAGCCTCCCTCAGAGTGTCCGGATTCCGGAACATTTTACGGATTCCAGACCCCTGCCACCAGTCGTCTTGGAGTCCGGATTCCGGATTTCGGACGCTCAATCTGTATGACTAATTGTTATTGTGATTTGAAAATGCATTTAAAATATATTTAATTAACGTACATTATTTTATTTGTTAAAAGGATTCCCGTTCAGCATGGTCTAACAGCGATAATTAATTTCAGGCAGTATTTTCCAGTGAGATGTTACAGTTGTGAATGACTGGAGAGTGCTTGACTGAAGTGACAACTGCATCTGTGGCACAGTTAGCACTTGCTGGATGAATGGAGTTTAGTGTTACGTATTTTAAAGAAAGAGAAAAAAGATTGTAAGAATGCTTTCCACCGAGGCAGTGTAGTAGAACAGGGTTTGTGTGACTAATGCTGCCTGCGACAGCTTTGCTTTGCTCATCTGGTTCCCTTATATATGCTGTCCTTCTAATCCTGGCAGTCCTGTCGAGTAATGCTGAGTTGAGGGAGAAGGAAAAGCCTGAAGATGACTCACCTTGGACTGCTCTCGTAAAATTGACTGCCTTTTTCTGGTGATGAAGACGACCTGATAAAGGATGCATACCTGAAACATCATAACCTGTCTTTCTCTATACAGCTGCTGACTAACCCGTTGGGTATTTCCAGCATTTTCAATTTTTATTTCTGATTGTTTTCTTAGTCGGTGTAGTTCAGGCAGCCCTAAAAGAAGGGATGAAAGTAAAGTGATATAGTAACTTGCCATAGAGGGAGTGCAGCGAAGGTTCACCCGACTGATTCCTGGGATGGCAGGACTGTCGTATGAGGCGAGATTGGGTCAACTAGGCCTGTATTCACTAGAGTTTAGAAGAATGAGAGGGGATCTCATTGAAATGTATAAAATTCTGACAGGGCTAGACAGACTGGATGCAGGGAGGATGTTTCCCCTGGCTGGGGGGACTAGAACGAGGGGTCACAGTCTCAGGATATGGGGTAGGACATTTAGGACTGAGATGAGGAGAAATTTCTTCACTCAGAGGGTGCTGAACCTGTGGAATTCTCTACCACAGAAGGCTGTGGAGGCCAAGTCACTGAATATATTTAAGAAGGAGATAGATAGATTTCTAGACACAAAAGGCATCAAAGGGTATGGGGAGAGAGCAGGAATATGGTATTGAGATAGAGGATCAGTCATGATCATACTGAATGGTGGAGCAGGCTTGAAGGGCCGAATGACCTACTCCTGCTCCAATTTTTCTTTGTTTCTATAGTACAATAAAATAACTTTTAAATAATTGTGAAATTCTTCAGTGCTGATCTAAGCAGTTATTGATATGGCACACATTTCTGTTTGTTATGAAACGGTCTGTGTTTAATTACTTGTTTTTCCGCCTCTTAATTATTAAAAATTACTTTTGGAATTTTGTTAACTGGTATTTATTTTATGCATATTTATTTCAGTCAATTTAATAGTTTATTTTTAAATGTAAACAATTGCAGTCCAAATAGAATAATAGATGAAGTATATGAAGTGTATTTTGTTTAACCCTAAATCAGTATTTGTAGCCGGATGTTTAGTGTAAGGCCCATGCTCTCGTACGCTTCGGTGAAGGTGTTGACGATGGTTTGGAATTCGACCTCTGAGTGTGCGCAGACGCAAGCGTCGTCTGCATACTGTAATTCGACGACAGAGGAAGGGACGACCTTGGATCTGGACTGGAGGCGACGGAGGTTGAACAGTTTCCCGTTTGTTCTGTAAATTAGCTCCACTCCAGTGGGGAGCTTACTGAGGGTGAGATGGAGCATTGCAGCAAGGAAGATCGAGAAGAGCGTTGGTGCGATGACACAGCCATGCTTGACCCCTGTCTGTACGTGAATTGGGTCTGTGGTGGAACTGTTGGTCAGGATCACGGCTTGCATGTCATCGTGAAGCAGGCGGAGGATGGTGACAAACTTTTGAGAGCAGTCGAATTTGAGGACACTCCATAATCCTTCATGGTTGACAGTGTCGAAGGCCTTTGTGAGATCAAAGAAGGCCATGTACAGTGGTTGGTGCTGTTCCCTGCATTTCTCTTGTAATTGATGTGCGGTGAAGACCATGTCCAGTGTACGAGAGCATGGGCTTTACTCTAAACATCTGTAAGACAAAGGTCCTCTACCAACCTGCCCCGCCACACAGTACTGCCCCCCGATTATCAAAATCCACGACAAGGCCTTGGACAATGTGGACCACTTTCCATACCTCGGGAGCCTGCAGTCAACAAGGGCAGACATTGACGATGAAGTCCAACACCGCCTTCAGTGTGCCAGTGCAGCCTTTGGTCGTCTGAGGAAGAGAGTGTTTGAAGACCAGGACCTCAAACCCGGCACTAAGCTCATGGTCTACAGAGCAGCAGTGATACCCCGCCCTGCTGTATGCCTCAGAGACATGGACCATGTACAGCAGGCACCTCAAAGCACTGGAGAGGTACCACCAATGCTGCCTCCGCAGGATCCTGCAAATCCATTGGCAGGATAGGCGCACCAACATCAGTGTTCTTGCTCAGGCCAACAGCCCCAGCATCGAAGCTTTGACCACGCTCAATCAGCTCCGATGGACGGGTTACATTGTCCGCATGCCCGATACGAGACTCCCAAAACAAGCGCTCTACTCGGAACTCTGACACGGCAAGAGAGCCCCAGGTGGGCAGAGGAAACACTTCAAGGACACCCTCAAAGCCTCCTTGAAAAAGTGTAACATCCCCACCGACACCTGGGAATCCCTGGCCCAAGACCGCACAAAGTGGAGGAGAAGCATCCGGGAAGGCACCGAACACCTCGTGTCTTTTTGCGGAAGCCAAGCGCAGGCAGCGCAAGGAGCGCACGTCAACCCAAGTACCCCACCCACCCGCCCCTTCAACCACCGTCTGCCCCACCTGCGACAGAGACTGTAGGTCCTGCATTGGACTCATCAGTTACCTGAGAACTCATTTTTAATGTGGAAGCAAGTCATCCTCGGTTCCGAGGGACTGCCTAAGAAGAAGAAGGATTTGTAGCAAGAAGGGGTTAAATAGTTCTGTGAGGGATCTAGGTATATTGACATTACAGAAACAGTTTGATAGGTGATTAGAGTCAGACATTCTCAGGATGCTGTTTCAATCTGCTGTAACAGTGGACAATGCAAGGTGAACATCATGGGTGACAGCAAATCTATAATTCAGTTGAATCAGTTTGAGGCTCAGAAAAACACACTGACCTTCAACAGGGCACTATTTTCATTTTTTTTCAAGTATCTGGGGAGGGCAAGGAGTCAGTACATCATTGTTGGCATTATAATGTCATGCGTTAGATGCGGTGATGAATTTTGATATGATTTAACATTTTGTGATGTGTTTGGCAAACTATTTTGAACAGAAGAATGCGTCTAAAATGTTATCCCACAGAGGGTTTTGTCCAAAGAAAATTAAGTCGATAAAACTTGAAAAGTAAAGCCCTCAACTTTCATCCTCTCTGCGTCACACTGCACTCCTTTTATTTTTTGCTACAGCTTCTGTTGCTTCTGCTAGCTATAATTACCATGCATATCATGACACTTCTTTACCCAGAGAGTGGTTCGAATGTGGAACTTGCTACCACATGGTGTGGTTGAGGCAAATAGCACTGATGCCTTTGAGGGGAAGCTAGATAAGTACATGAGGGAGAAAGGAATAGAGGGATATACAGATAGAGTTAGATGAAGTGGGGTGGGAGGAGCCTGGTGTGGAGCATAAGCCCTGGCATAGATCTATTGGGCCTAATGGCCTGGTTCTGTGCTTTAACTTTGACGCAATTCTATGTAAGACAATGCTGTGTACAAGGTGCTCCAAAAATCCTGGAAAAACTATCCATGATTCTTGTATAAGACCAACATTACTAAGGGCGCAATCTTGCCAGCCCTGGGGAGGCGGGTATGGCGACGGGACAGCCGGGAAAATGGCAGAATTTGGGGGCGGGTGCCAAACCCGCCTCCGTGCCATCTTGCCAGGAGGCGGGTAGCTGTCCCGCGCTGGGTCCCATCTCCTTGGAGGCGGGGAAGGGATTACAGCCACTTAACTGCCTGTTAACAGGCAGAAAATAGGATTATCTCCATTTTGCCCACACAAGTGCGGGCTTCCTTAAGGCTCCGAACCCTGCCAGGGTCACCGAGGCGAGCAGTGGGTCTGCGGGGGTCTGCGGGGTGCAAAAGTGCGCTGTGAAGGTAAGTGATGGGTGCAAGTGTGGAGAGGTGAGTATGTGAGGTAAGAGGAAAGTAGAAAGTGTTAGAAAAAGTGTACTTACCATTGTTTCTTTCTGCAGGCTTCAGTCGGTTTGCATGCAGAGAGTCTCGCACCTCCGTGGTAGAGATGACAGATGACCGTTGCATTCTCCAATGCAACAACCATCTAATTTCTGAAAATGAAAGAGGTTTGATGAGGTCTTGAATTCAAGAACTCATCAAACTACAGAGAATGTCACAGAGCTGTCAAACAATGACTATTCATCTGAGGAGTTGTGAATGGCGCTGAACACTGTGCAATCATCAGTTCTGACCTTACGATGGAGGGAAGGTCATTGATGAAGCAGCTGAAGATGGTTGGGCCTAGGACACTGCCCTGAGGAACCCCTGCAGCGATGTCCTGGGATGGAGATGATTGACCTCCAACAACCACAACCATCTTCCTTTGTGCTTCGTATGACTCCAGCCAGTGGAGAGTTTTCCTCCGATTCTCACTGACTTCAATTTTACTATGTCTGAAGGATTAATGGGTTGTGTTCTTCTTGACCAAAAAAATACATTACTGTTCACTTATGTAAGGTTTGACAGGGTACTGCAGGGACTTCATTGAAGACTATGCAGCCACAGCAGCCCCTCTGCTCCGACTCCTACACAAGGGAGTGGAGTGGTCTTGGGATGAGGATTGCCAGGCAGCATTTGTCCAACTCAAGGGAGACTTGCAGACTGCACCAGCCCTAGGAGCTACAGATGGGGGGAAGGAGTTCTTTCTGGAGGTAGCGGCTAGTGGGGATAGCCTGAGTGCTGTGCTGCTCCAAGAGCGGAACGGTAGGCTAAAGCCCGTGATTTACTCCTCCAGAGTACTCAGTGATGTGGAGAGGAACTACTCAATATGCGAACGGCACCTTTTGGCCACGTATTGGGCTGTGAAAAGATCCTTGATCTTCACAGGCACCTCTCCCATCACCCTCCTCACACACCATACACCCACCCAGATGCTTCTGGACAGGAGGATTAAAGATGGGACAGTCAGCAGTGCCCGCATTGCGCGCTGGACCCTCCTCCTCTTGCAGATGGATCTGAGGGTGAGGGGCCTTTGCGAGCAAAGCTCGCGGCCAATATGGTATATCCTGGAACAGCCCATCGGTATTCCATAGAAGGGGTATGGGAGGTTAACATAGGTTTACGGGCCGGGATACATCCCTCAGGCCGCGAGATCTATGTAGACGGTTCCAGCATGGTATCTGCTGGCAAACGACTCATGGGTTGTGGAGCCTATGACCCAACAGCAAACATTGCCCTGGCAATCAAGCTCCCCAACACCATGAGCGCCCAACAGGCTGAACTGTCCGCGGTGATGTATGTGGTTACCCACCCCGAAATCTTCCCTACCCCGTACACGATTTGCTCTGACTTGCAACTCGTGTACGGAATACCTGGCCATCTGGTCCCGTCGCGGGTATACCTCCGCCGACGGGAGGCCCTTAACAGTAAAGCCCCTGCTGGAGAAAATCCTGGCAGCCGTGGGGGAGGGAGGCGAGGTCTTCATCCACAAAGTGAAGGCCCATTCCTCCACAGGACCCCGCAGCCAGGGTAACCAGCAAGCTGACATGCTGGCCAAGGAGGGTGCTCACACAGGCACTTTCTGGGACCCTTATGAGTCTGGGCCTGTGGCGGCAGTTAGAGGCAGGGATGGGACCCAAGGCAGCTCAGGGGTAGTGTTAGCCCCAGACCTTAAAACGGTCCAAGCCCAGGACCCCATCCTGAAAACTGTCATTAGTGCAGTAGTGGAGGGCAGGAAGGTAGAAGGCCCTTACGGCGCAGCCCCCCTCTCCATAAGGGAAGACATGCTGTTCAGAGAGCAACAGTGGGTAGTACCTCAGCAACACCGGAGGGAGTTCCTTCAACTGGCCCATGAGGGGCCGGGAGTGGGACACCTTGGGCCTGAGACCACCTGGCAATGGGTGGAACAGGCGGGATGGTGGCCAAGACTCCGGGAAGACGTCCGCGAGTTCTGTGCTAGCTGTCTTGTGTGCGCCGCAAATAACCCCGACCCCCATAGAAGGAAAGTGCCCATGGGACACGTTAGGAGGGTAGAGGGACCATGGCAGTCAATCCAGATCGACTACATCGGGCCACTGCCCACCGCCCAGGGAGGCTACAAATATTGCCTCATCCTGGTAGACGTGTTTTCCAAGTGGGTGGAAGCCTTCCCCTGAAAAACGGCCACAGCATTAGGGACTGCAAGGATCTTGGTGCAAGAAGTGTTCTCGCGGTGGGGACTACCCCAGTGTGTGGAGTCCGACCAGGGAAGCCACTTCACCGGCCAAGTCATGCAGAACACCCTTATGCTGCTCGGCATCAAGGGGAAGTGGCATGTAGCTCACAATCCACAGTCCTCAGGGATTGTGGAGCGCATGAACCGCACCATTAAGGAAAAGTTGAGGAAGGAGACAGTGGAGTCACCCCAAAAATGGGCGGAGGCCCTGCCTCTAGTCCTCATGGGGATCCGGGCCAGCCAGTCCAAGAGTACAGGGTATTCCCCGCACGAACTCATGACCGGTAGTGTTATGAGGACCCCCACCCATGTCCTAGCCCCAGTCCTTACTGAAGGGCAGCTTCGAGAAATAAATCGGGACAAATTCGCCCGAGCACTCCTCGAGCACATAAAACAGATTTATGGGCAGGCAGCAGGTAGCATGGGGAAGCAGCATCGGAATAATTGGTTGCTGCTCGAGCCTAACAAGTGTCATCCGTGGGAGATAGGGGACCAAGTGATGGTTAGGAACTACGCCTGGGTGGGGAGTTTAGAGCCACTGTACATGGGACCCTATAGTGTAGTCGATAGAGCCAGCCCCATGGTTTATGCAATAAAACTGCCCCGGCGCACAAAATGGTTCCATATGAATCAATGCAAATTGTTTAAGCTGGAGGCTGGGAAACAGGCAGCTGCGATTGAACCTGAGATTAGATATCCTCAGCCTGCAGCGCATACACTCACACAGACTGCACACGCAGGCGCAGTCACGTGCGTGAAGGGAGAAGTTCCCCAGCACTTGGCCCGAGTGATTCCCCCTCTCTTATGGGACTCCGGGGAGGAGCCTGAACCAGGTTTTAGACCTGAAGGGGAAGACTCTCAGCCACCGGCAGCCGGTGGCAAGGGATTGCCCGTCCCCAGCCCAGGTTTGGGAAGGGAGGGACCCGAGGGAGAAGGTCCCCAGCCAGCAAGGACTGTGGCCCGAGCTAAGGGTCCACTCGCCGGGGTAGCCCCACCAGCAACACTCCCTAGGAGGTCTCTTCGGGTACCCCAGCCCAAGAAATATGGTCACCAACTTTCCAGTGGAATAGGGCGGACTCCCGAGTCAGGGAGAAGCCAAAAGACAGAAGTCCACAACCAGCAGCCATAAGCTGCGAAGGACCAGAAGTTGGGATCAGTCCAGCTTCACTGCAGGCAGTAGCCTGCAACAGTCCAAACAGGGATTAGGCTGGCCGCCCGGAGACAGGCAGCGCTTATATATAGCTTTGTTCAAGTAATGTGTATAAGTAAGTTAGAGTGTGTTAATTTTAATTTTAGATTGCAATCGGTAGTTTTTAAGTATTAATAGTATAAGTTTTAAGTATGGAACCGTTCCAGAGTGTTGTCTATGTGAGCTGAGGTCGCGGGACCCGATCACTTTCCCCCGAGCCAGGGAACCTGGCTAGATGTTTTTTTTAAGTCCTTTTCAGAGTTTCAGAAGGTGTGGAGGACCATCGTGTCCTTGGATGCTCAGGGAAGGAAGCACCCCTAGCCCACGAAGGGAGGGGTCTGCAGGAGGCAGATGCCCACGAGGGTAGCTGGCCAGGATGACTGGGATCCAAGTCACCCCAGTATTCTAGTGAGACCGGCTTCATGTATGGGGAGGCCTCCCTCCAGTGCCCGAGGATACGAATCGGCACCCCAAGGAAAAGATGTTTCGAAAATTCTGTAATTTTGACTTTTCTGAGGTCAATAAGACCGAATTGTAACTAATCATGAGTGATAGCAGATTCGTTTGTATTTATAACAAATATGTTTTAGCTCAGCTCTTTAAAACAAAAGGAAACTCGTTTTCTTCCGTTTGTATTTTTTTTTACAGATATGTTTTGGTTTGGTGTTAATCTCATTAAAGATGTTGTATCGTGTTAAAACTATGTCAGAAGTGGTGCCGGGGCATTGGACCCCCTCCATGCTTGAATTATTGCAAATAATCAGTGGTGCAGGGGCATCGGACCCCCTCCGTGCTTGAATTATTGGAACTAATCATGTTTTTCTATCGATAGATGCCTACCGTGTACTGCGATTCTCTCTGGGTAAGGGAGATGGAGGTGTCGAGGGATCAGAGATAGATATAGATAAGTAGAAGGGAAGGTTGTTTGTGGGGGGTCAGAAATCATTGCTCACCTTTAAACAGGATACTGCAAGCAAGTTTTACTATCCAAGGGGGGACTGTAAGGTTCGCAAAATTTTGGAAAATTTCTGCAGCCCCCGAAGATTATTTGATTAAAGAAAACCTGATTGGAATGTACCTTAAAAACCCAGGGCATCAAAGATGGCTGTCAGGCCTCGTGGCAAAGGAGAAAGACAGCCTGTCTGAACATCTCCCATCACTGGCTGACAAAGGATTGGAAGAAATACCAGCCTGTGTGAATATATTTAGGTACTTAAACTGTCAATCAACTGCGGTTTAGGAAGTCAACATGGAACAAAGAACTTTGTTTACACGAGCTCTCAACAGTGTTGACTCAAGGGCTTAAGCACTTGAAGCTGTCAATCAATTGCGGTTGGAAGGTAACTGCAGGACAAAGGACTGTTTACTGAACACTTAAGGATTTGTTTGTCCAGCACTTGAGAAATCAGTGGGACATTTTGAACTGAGATAGCTCCATTCAAACCAGTTAAACGAATGGGAAATGCATTCAAACCCATTACAGTCAATGGGGACAGATTGGTCCCTTTTGTGTGAGCCCAGATACATCCAGATTTGGGCGTGAAGATAAGGGCTCCTAATGGGGTATAAAGATAGCCCCTCAGGAAGCCATTTTCTCTCTCTACCGCCTCACCTCCAGTGCCCTGCTTGCAAGAGGAATGCCACAGCCCGCCCAAAGAAGTGGAATACCAGCAGTTACTTTTGAATTACTGGGGTATCTCTACTTCGTGGCGGTGAAGAATCCAAGGCAGACCGCAGGGGCATGGAGCAGATGTTTACTGGTGAGCATAAACTTTCTGGCCCATTACAAGGCAACCTAGATAGGTACAAGGGGTGGGAATTAAAGGGGAATTTTGTTAAATTGTCATTTTTAGTCAATTTTCCCTCAATGTGTCCGTTTTCTCTCCTCCCCGTTAAGTAAAAGTGAGCTGTATTCATAATTATTTTCACTGTATAGCAATTTATTCTTTATTTTCAATAAACGTTGGTCTTCTTTGCACCCAACCACGGGTCTCGTTTTGTCTATATCACTACTGAAATAAGTCTGGTGGTCAGAACCAGAAAAGGGAAGCGATTCAAAACCGCATGGGACCTGGAGCAGCTCAGACACGCCTGACTGGCCAAACATAAACCCTAGGGGCAGGCAAAACCCCCTCTTTTCTCCCCCAAACCCCCTTTTCTACACTTAATGTGCAGGTCGTATGTGACCACTGCCAAAAATGTTTAAGCAATTGAAATATTTGTTTTCTGTGGAAGGCACGAGTTCCCCAACTGTTTGAAGAGGGAAGGGGGCAGGAAAACAACATTCGCTCCTCAGACACGTGGGTTAATTGTTGCAAAAGTGCCTGATGCCACCTATGCAAAATCCCCTAGTAATGGCTTATAATAACATACATACACAAGGCAGAAATATCTCAGCTTTTAAAACAACTTTTCTGCATTTTGGCCCATTGATAGTCCTTTGCTGTAAGACCTAGAGCAATTTGGCAGAATATGCTGTATGCCACACAGTATTGCCACATGGTGGATGATGTTGAGGTTCTGGAAACGGTCCGTAGGAGGACTACTCAAATGATTCCTAGCTTAAAAGCCCTTAGTTATCATGATTAGGCTTAGAGAGTGGTGGGGCGGGGAACTTACATTCCAACATACGGACAGCCTTGAATGCACCAATCCCTTTCACACCTTAAAACATGGGACACAGCCTGGCATACACATTTAAAATGTTGAAAGTATGTATTGTATCTGTATCTGAAGATCATGATGGCTGATGGATTGTCACTCGACTCCTTTTTGTCCAGGGTTTGAATCCCCTCCTTCAGCCGCTGTCCCTGCCAGTGTCCAGGGTTTGAATCCCCTCCTTCAGCTGCTGTCCCTGCCAGTGTCCAGGGTTTGATTCCGCCCTGCAGCCGCTGTCCCTGCCAGTGTCCAGGGTTTGATTCCGCCCTGCGGCCGCTGTCCCTGCCAGTGTCCAGGGTTTGATTCCGCCCTGCAGCCACTGTCCCTGCCAGTGTCCAGGGTTTGATTCTGCCCTGCAGCCGCTGTCCCTGCCAGTGTCCAGGGTTTGATTCCGTCCTGCAGCCACTGTCCCTGCCAGTGTCCAGGGTTTGATTCTGCCCTGCAGCCGCTGTCCCTGCCAGTGTCCAGGGTTTGATTCCGTCCTGCAGCCACTGTCCCTGCCAGTGTCCAGGGTTTGATTCTGCCCTGCAGCCGCTGTCCCTGCCAGTGTCCAGGGTTTGATTCCGTCCTGCAGCCACTGTCCCTGCCAGTGTCCAGGGTTTGATTCTGCCCTGCAGCCGCTGTCCCTGCCAGTGTCCAGGGTTTGATTCCGTCCTGCAGCCACTGTCCCTGCCAGTGTCCAGGGTTTGAATCCCCTCCTGCAGCCGCTGTCCCTGCCGGTGTCCAGGGTTTGAATCCCCTCCTGCAGCCGCTGTCCCTGCCGGTGTCCAGGGTTTGAATCCCTTCCTGCAGCCACTGTCCCTGCCAGTGTCCAGGGTTTCATTCCGCCCTGCAGCCGCTGTCCCTGCCAGTGTCCAGGGTTTCATTCCGCCCTGCAGCCGCTGTCCCTGCCAGTGTCCAGGGTTTCATTCCGCCCTGCAGCCACTGTCCCTGCCAGTGTCCAGGGTTTCATTCCGCCCTGCAACCGCTGTCCCTGCCGGTGTCCAGGGTTTGAATCCCGTCCTGCAACCACTGTCCCTGCCAGTGTCCAGGGTTTGAATCCCCTCCTGCAACCACTGTCCCTGCCAGTGTCCAGGGTTTGATTCCGCCCTGCAGCAGCTGTCAATACAAACAATGATCATTTTGAAAATAAGCACCCATGCAAAAAAAGGACCGCGGATGCCAGTCCCTTAGATGTTTGTAACTAACAGGTTTCATTGTATTTGAAATGTTGAAAGCGGTAGAAAAGGGCGAGGCCGAGAGCGGAGCGGGAGAAAAGTGCGAGGCTGAGAGCGGAGCGGGAGAAAATCACAAAGTGGCATCACAGCACAAGGAGGGGCAGCAGGGGTAAGTTACAGGTAAATATTTAATTTAATCTACCTATAACTTAAACTAGATCAAGTAGTTAGTTAAAAAACTAAAAAAAAGCCTAAGTTGATGAAATACATAAACTTTAATTAATTAAATAAATAAAACAAGTTTCGATAGGGATGGCAGAGCAGGTGGTGTGCTGCAACTGCAGCATGTGGGAGTTTGTGGAAAGCATCGCGATGCCGGACAACCACATCTGCAGTCAGTGCCTGCATCTTGGGGAACTTCAACTCAGTTTTTTGAGCTGGAGTCTGAGGTGCAGACATTGCGGGGCATCAGGGAGGGGGGGAGAGTTATCTGGACATTTTGATCCAGGAGGCAGTCACACCCCTTAGATTAGGTAGTGGTACAGGTCTAGTTAGTGGTCAGGGACAGGAGGGTGTGACTGCGAGTCAGGCAGGTAAGGGGAACCCAGGTGCAGTGCTGGAGGAGCCTTGGCCTTTGCACTTATCCAACAGGTACGAGGATCTTGCTGCCTGTGTGGATGAGCGCAAAGTCTGCAGGGTGGATGAGCAAAATGTCCATGGCACCATGGTACAGGAGGCCATTCAAGTGAGGGGAGTGAAAAGGAATGTTGTCTCTAATAGATGCTGTTCTCTGTAGCCGCGACCGTTAGTTCCGCAGGTTGTGTTGCCTGCCTGGTGCCAGGTTTAAGGACATCTCCTCACAGCTGGAGAAGAACTTTAAAAAAAATTTGTTTATGGGATCAGGGCGCCGCTGGCAAAGCCAGCATTTATTGCTCATCCCTAATTGCCCTTGAGAAGGTGGTGGTGAGCCGCCTTCTTGAACCGCTGCAGTCCATGATTTAGTTTCATAGCGGTTAGTTACAACTGAGTGACTTGCTAGGCTATTTCAGAGGGCAGTTAAGAGTCAACCACATTGCTGTGGGTCTGGAGTCACATATAGGCCAGACCAGGTAAGGGTGGCAGATTTCCTTCCCTGAACAACATTAGTGAACCAGATGGGTTTTTACGACAATCCGGTAGTTTCATGGTTACCATCACTGATACTAGCTTGGAGGGGGAGGATGCAGTTGATGTGGTCCACGTAGGAACCAATGACATAAGTAGAACTAGGAACAAGGTTCTGCTGAGAGAGTTTGAGGAGCTAGGTTCCAAATGAAAATGCAAAGCCTCACAGGTAATAGCCTCAGAAATGTTACCTGAACCTTGCACAAATTGGCATAGGGACGAACAGATCAGAAGGTTAAATGAGTGGATGAAAGAGTGGCGTGGGAGGCAAGGGTTTTTATTCAAGGGACCACTTCAGGGGAAAGAGGGAGCTGTTCTGTTGGGACTGGCTCCACTTTAACTGGGCTGAGACCAGTGTCCTGGTGAATCAAATCGAATAACTAGGGTGGTAGATAGGGCTTTAAAATAATAAAGGGTGGTGGCGGGGGAAGAATTCAGGAAAGGGTAAATTTAAAAGCAGTAAAAGAAAAGTCAAGGCTCTAGAGCTGAGTAGCAATTTGGTAAAAATAAGAGTTGGTCAGGAAGGGACAGAGAGCACTATATCTGAATGCGTGAAGCATTCACAACAAAATGGATGAATTAATAGCGCAGATAGAAATAAATGAATTTGATCTACTAAACATTATGGAGACGTGGTTGCAGAGTGACCAAGGTTGGGAACTAAATATTCCAGGCTACTTGACTTTTAGAAGAGACAGGCAAAATGGAAAGGGCTTGGGGGGCGGGGACAGGGGGCAGAGAAAGACAGTAGCGAGAAAAGATCTTTTGTTCGGAAAATTAAGATGTAGAATCAGTTTGGGTGGAGCTAAGAAACAACAAGTGGCAGAAAACAGTGGTGGGAGTAGATTATAGGTCTCCTAACAATAGTTGTAGTGTCGGGCACAGTATAAAATCAGGAAATTAGAGCAGCATGTAACAAGGAAAATACAGTAATCATGGGGGACTTTAACTTTTATATATAATGTGGAGAAATGTGAAGTTATCCACTTTGGTAGGAAAAATCGAAAAGCAGAATATGTTTTAAATGCAGTGTCTGCATGGTCTCGCCGATGTACCATGCCCCGGAGCATGGTACATCGGCGAGACCATGCAGACACTGCGACAACGGATGAACGGACACCGCGCAACAATCACCAGGCAGGAGTGTTCCCTCCCAGTCGGGGAACACTTCAGCAGTCAAGGACATTCAGCCTCCGATCTTCGGGTAAGCATTCTCCAAGGCGGCCTTCGAGACACACGACAACGCAAAATCGTCGAGCAGAAACTGATAGCCAAGTTCCGCACCCATGAGGACGGCCTCAACAGAGATCTTGGGTTCATGTCACGCTACATGTAACCCCACCTGACGCAGGGTCATCCAGACTCGAGTCGACATTGGCTTGTTCTCTCTACACAGATGCGGCCGGACCTGCTGTGATTTCCAGCCAAAAAAATGTTTTTTGTCTGTTTTTTTTCATACAGACCCCAGCATCTGCAATATTTGACCCCTTGTGACCCCACCTCATTGTTCTTTGATGTAATGTTTCCCTGACTGACCTGTTTGGACACCATTCACACCTTTGACTGCTGTGATTATCTCCCTGCCGAGGTGTGATAAATGGCAGTTGGAAAGGTTACCTGTAAACATCTGACACGATTCTCTGACTATATAAGCTGTGTCTTTATGCATTTCTCCACTTCACCTGAAGAAGGAGCAGCGCTCCGAAAGCTTGTGATTTCAAATAAAGCTGTTGGGCTATAACCTGGTGTTGTGTGACTTCTTACATATGTTTTAAATGGTGAGAGATTGGGAAATGTTGGTATTTTGAGGGACCTGAGTGTCCTTGTACATGAATCACAGAGAGCTAACATGCAGATACAGCAAGCAATTAGGAAAGCAAATGGTATGTTAGCATTAATTACAAGAGGATTAGAGTATAAGAGTAAAGGGCCTAGAAATTGAGTGGGGTTAGCGCCCAATTAGAGGCGCTAGAGGGCCTTGCGCCGGAATTATAGTCGCTTCGGAAATTGATTTGGGCCCTACCATCGGCGTTAGCCGGTAGCGCTGCGCCGGCACCGATGACGTCATCGGTGTGCGCAGCGTCCCGGTTGCCGTGGTAACGCGGCCGGACGCCGAAATTCAGTTGCGGCCGCCTCGCCCGTGGCAGCCGCAACCAACGATTTTTCAAAAGTTTCTTGCTGGACTTAGCGCCGGCGCATTAAGGTGGCGCGGCGGCCGGCCGCTTTCCTGGCGGCCGCCTGCCCGCACCTCCCTCCCCAGACTCCTCCACCACCCCCCCGCGGCACAGATGTGTGTGGGCCTCGAGCCCGGCACTTCTCCGAGGTGCCGGGCTCATTTTTCGTGCGATTCCACCGGCCAGCGGTCGGCTGCAGGCAGCTCCTCCTTAACAGAAGGAGGAGGCCTGCAGTACCCCAGCCTGCCGCACCGCATCGGGTGCCGCAGCGGGGGATTAGCGCCGCAATCCTGCATTCAGCGCCCATTGCGAGGCGCTGACACCCTCCATTAGCGCCCGCAGCCGTCTGGGCGTGGCGCAGCTGAATTTTTGGCGGGCACAGCGGCAATTAACGCTGGCGCTAAATTTCGGGCGCTACAGCCCTGGCGGAGGCAAACTCAATTTCTAGGCCAAGAAGTCTTACTGCAATTATATAGGGCCTTGGTGAGACCACACCTGGAGTATTGTGTACAGTTTTGGTCTCTAAGGAAGGATATTCTTGCCTTTGAGGGAAGGTTCACTAGACTGGCTCCTCGGATGGAGGGATTGTCCTATGAGGAGAGATTGAGTAGACTAGGCCTATATTCCCTAGAGTTTAGAAGAATGAGAGGTGATCTCATTGAAACATATAAAATTCTTAAGGGGCTTGACAGGGTAGATGCAGGGAGGATGTTTTGCTTGGCTGGGAAGTCTAGAACCAGAAAGACAGCAAGATAACATTGGTACAGAGAAGCAAAACTTACACTTGATAAAAATCAAAGTCAGCGTCCATAATTCTTGCCGTTCTACTCTGCGAGGTCTTCTGATGGTACATGTGGAAGAGTTGATGCTTCTGAATGAACAAATAGTTTCTTTTTCCTCCACATTGTAATGATCAATAACATGTCATTCTATAGTGGACACTAGGTGGAGCCGTAGAGCTGTGTAGAGCTGTATATAGCTGTATGTATAAGACTACACTACCCAGCTCTATGATATTAAGACTACATTACCCATGAGGCACTAGGCTGCCCACAAGGCAACAATCAAGATGGAAGCCTCTACAGATACTGTACCTAGTCCACATGTGCTCAATAAAGTAACTAGCAAAAGCTAGCTGTATTCATAATAAGAATGTTTATTTATTAATGAACATAAGATGGTACCAGGGTGGTGAAGATCTGCTGAAAATTGTGAAAAGCGACATGGAGCATTTGAAGCCACCAGAGCGTTTGAAACTCACAGGAAACATCGACTACAATTGGCAGACTCTTAAACAACAATTCAAACTCTACATTGCAGCCATCGGATTCAGTACGAAGCCAGATGCAAGGAAGATAGCGTTGCTGCTTACGGTTGCAGGCCCACAGGCGTTAGAGGTATTTAATACATTTGTATTTAATCCAGAGGAGAACAGAGAAAAATTAGAAGGTGTGCTAAAATTTTTTGATGCACATTGCTCTTCCAAAAAGAATGAGACCTATGAAAGATACATCTTCTGTTCTCGGACACAGCAGCAAAATGAGACTTTTGGTAGCTTTATAACTGATCTGAAACTGAAAGCACAGACATGTAATTTCTCTGAGCTCAAAGCATCCATGATTCGTGACCAGATTGTGTTTGGTATTCATGATAAAAAAGTCAGGGAACGTCTGTTGAGAGAAACCGAACTAAATTTGGAAAATGCGGTGAAAATATGCCAAGCCAGCGAGCTAGCTCGAAAGCACGCGAAGACTTTCAGTGAAATCAATAATGATGTGATTGTAATGAGTGATAATGCTGCTGTCGGTGCTGTGTCCTATAAGGGGAAGAAACATGGGCAGAACAGAAATTAAAAGCAATCGGAGGATGAAATTTCTAATTGTAAATGCTGTGGTTACAAACACCAGTTAAGACAATGCCCAGCATTTGGAAAAATGTGCACAAAGTGTAATGGAAAGAATCACTTTGCCAAACAATGCTTTTCAAAAGTAAAAACTAAGAAAGGGCAACGAGTTAATGTAATTGAGGACACTGATTTAAGTGAGACATTTTTTGTACGAATGGTGTCATGTGACAATATCAAAAAGGATACAGAAAATGTGCAGCCCTCAGAAATGGACAATGCTGAACATAAAGTCAATGCAGTAAAAGTGGACAAATGGATGATCCCACTGCAGGTAAACGGAGCATTAGTTACCTTGAAACTAGACACTGGGGCAAAAGCAAACTTAATCAGTATGAGTGACATTAACAATATGAAAGAAAAGCCCAAAATACAGAAAAAGTTAGTACTACTGAAGAGCTATAATGGACAGAAAATAGATAGCTTAGGTGTATGCAGACTTAAAGTGACAGTCAAAGACAAAGTGCATCATCTCATGTTTTCTGTTGTGGCTGAAAGACTTGATT
Source organism: Somniosus microcephalus (assembly GCF_052327205.1). Lineage (NCBI taxonomy): Eukaryota > Metazoa > Chordata > Chondrichthyes > Squaliformes > Somniosidae > Somniosus > Somniosus microcephalus. The sequence continues at coordinate 269,767,629 of NC_140993.1, forward strand.
CGATACTAGGTGACAAAGCTTGTGAAGACTTAGAACTGGTCAAGAGAGTCTACTGTATAAACTGTGCCATAAGCAGACCAGATGACTCAGGTGATGAAGCAGAGAGCCCATCAAGAATGAAAAGGCCAAAGGGTATCCATGTCTTCAAAAAGCCTAGTTTCTCCAAGAAGAAAGAAAAAGACTTTAAGGTCAAAGAGAAGCCAAAGGAAGAAAAGCACAAAGAGGAAAAACACAAGGAGAAAAAGTCCAAAGATATAACCGCAGCAGATGTTGTTAAGCAGTGGAAAGAGAAAAAGAAAAACAAGAAGCCTGCACCAGAGCAGGAAGCAGTTCCAGTGGATACTCCTTCTTCCCTCAGGCCAATCTTTGGTGTTCCATTAGCCGAGGCTGCTGAGAGGACTATGCTGTATGATGGGATCCAGCTGCCAGCAGTTTTTCGAGAGTGCATTGACTACATTGAGAGTTATGGCATGAAGAGTGAAGGAAACACTGAAACCCTCTCCAAGCAAAGATCGCAAGGAGACCTCGATCTATACAAGAGCAGATTGATGACAATGCCGCAACTGCATCTTGTCATTCACCGCCAGAACAATCTCATGAAGACACATCAGACTTACCCGTGTTGAGAAGATCCACACATGAAGTAAAAGAGCCTGATAGACTTAATCTTTGAGTACAATGTGTTTGAAAATGTGTTGACTGTTTTGAAAATGTTTATGTTTATAGAGCACTAACAAAAGTGTTACTGATATTATCTTTATTGTTTTCTTGAAAGTTGATTGATATTGATTTTGTTAAACCTCAAAGAAAGGAGGATGTAGTGATCAATAACATGTCATTCTGTGGTGGACACTAGGTGGAGCAGTAGAGCTGTATATAGCTGTATGTATAAGACTACACTACCCAGCTGTATATATATATTAAGACTACATTACCCATGAGGCACTAGGCTACCCACAAGGCAACAGTCAAGATGGAAGCCTCTACAGATACTGTACTTAGTCCGCATGTGCTCAGTAAAGTAACTAGCAAAAGCTAGCTGTGTTCATAATAAGAATGTCTATTTATTAATGAACATAAGACACATATTAGAGGAAGGCAAATAGAAGACTGTGAAGGGTCCCTGTGGATTTGGGAGGCAATTTTAACCCAAAAAACAGGTTGGTTGGGGTCGGGTGGGAGGTTAAAATATTTAAAATGTGAATCCCGACCCCTAACCCACTCATTTAGCGGTTTAACAGAGGTGGGGCAGGGGTCGAGCAGCCAACCCACTCCCAGGAGGCAGACTGGCACTTTAAATATTATAATGAGGCTGGAAGCCTCTGATTTCATAGAATCATAGAACTTTACAACACAGAAGGAGGCCATTCAGCCCATCTTGTCCATGCCGGCTGACAAAGATCTATTCACCCTAATCCCACTTTCCAGCACTTGGTCCGTAACCTTGCAGGTTATGACACTTCAAGTGCATATCCAAGTACGTTTTAAATGTGATGAGGGTCTCTACCTCTACCACCCTTTCAGGCAGTGAGTTCCAGACCCCCACCACCCTCTGGGTGAAAAACATCCTCCTCAAATACCCTCTGATCCTCCACCAATTACTTTAAATCCATGCCCCCTGGCTATTCACCTCGCTGCTAAGGGAAATAGGTCCTTCCTATCCACTCTATCTAGGCCCCTCATAATTTTATACACCTCAATTAGGTCTCCCCTCAGCCTCCTCTGTTCCAAAGAAAACAACCCCAGCCTATCCAATCTTTCCTCATAGTTAAAGTTCCCCAGCCCAGGCAACATCCTTATAAATCTCCTCTGCATCATCTCTAGTGCAATCATATCCTTCCTGTAATGTGGTGACCAGAACTGCACGCAGTATTCTAGCTGCAACCTAACTGGTGTTTTATACAGTTCAAGCATAACCTCCCTGCTCTTATATTCTATGCCTTGGCTAATAAAGACAAATATCCCGTATGCCTTCTTAACCACATTATCTACCTGTCCTGCTACCTTCAGGGATCTGTGGACCTGCACTCCAAGGTCCCTCTGATCCTCTGCACTTCTCAGTGTCCTACCATTTATTGTGTATTCCCTTGCCTTGTTAGCCCTTCCCAAATGCATTACCTCACACTTCTCCAGATTGAATTCCATTTGCCACTGTTCTGCCCATCTGACCAGACCATTGACGTCCTCCTGCAGTCTACAGCTTTCTTCTTCATTATCAACCACACAGCCAATTTTTGTATCATCTGCAAACTTCTTAATCATACTTCCTACATCATTGATATAGACCACAAAAAGCAAGGGACCCAGTACTGAACCCTGCGGAACCCCACTGGAAACAGCCTTCCAGTCACAAAAACACCCTTCGACCATTACCCTTTGTTTCCTGCCTCTGAGCCAATTTTGTATCCAACGTGTCACTTTCCCTTGGATCCCATGGGCTTTTACTTTTCTGACCAGTCTGCCATGCGGGACCTTATCAAAAGCCTTGCTAAAATCCATGTAGACTACATCAAACGCACTACCCTCATCGACCCTCCTTGTTACCTCCTCAAAAAATTCAATCAAGTTAGTCAGACTGTGCAAGTTTAACTGTGGCCATTTGGGTCCGATCATCGGGGGGGGGGGAAGTCTAATGCCCGGGGATCGGAACCCCCCCCCCGATTATCGGATTGCCCCATTTGGGGTTGAGGATCGGCCCTCCCCCAGGTTAGGAGATCGGACCCCCCCCGGGAACAGAACCCCCCATGGGTTTGGAATTGGACCTCCTGGGTCAGGGATTGGACCCCACAGGATCGGACACCCTCGCCCCCTCCACCCCTTCCAGGTAATGTGGCCTCTTCGCCAGTGTTCCCCATCTGACTGGAAGCCAAGAACATAAAAAATAGGAGCAGGAGTAGGCCATTCGGCCCCTCGAGCCTGCTCTGCCATTCAATAAGATCATGGCTGACCTTCTACCTCAACTCCACTTTACAGCCCGATCCCCAAATCTCTTGATTCCCTTAGTATCTAAAAATCTATTGATCTTAGTCTTGAATATACTCAACAACTGAGCATCCAAAACCCTCTGGGGTAGAGAATGCCAAAGATTCACAACCCTTTGAGTAAAGGAATTTCTCCTCATCGCAGTCCTATATGGCCAACCCCTTATTCTGAGACTGTGACCCTGGTTCTAGACTCCCCAACCAGGGGAAACATCCTCCCTGCATCTACCCTGTCAAGACCCTTAAGAACTTTATATTTTTAATGAGATCACGGCCCAGAAATTTGGGTTGGGGGCTTCCCGCGGGTGCAAGCCCCCGACCTGCACTTACCTTGCGTGCCGGCAGTTGAGCTGTGGGCCCCCGTGGAATTCCGCTCTGGGGCCTGGCCCAGCTGTGCTTGCGTGTCCCAGGGGCGTACTTAGTGCGATGCGTCCCCTGGGATCACGTGAGCCATGGGCAGCCAATCGGAGGAGGGAAAAGCCTATTCATAAGATTGACAGAAAGACCTGTCTAAACTTATGAATACTACGGGCTTCAAAATAGCATTAAACCTTCAAATAATTTTTTTTTTAAATCTCACTTTTTCAATAAACTACAAATTACATTAAATAACTATTTTAAACAATAATTTAAATTTTTGAAAAAAATAATTTTATGAAAAAACGGGGCTAAAAATAAACCTACCTTGCTTTAAAGTATTTAAAAATAATAAACCTGTGGAAAAAATGTTTTAATTTTAATTAATTGACCACTTACCTTGTACAAAGCAGGCCTTACGCCTGCTTTTTAAATGTGTTATTCCTACAGGCTTAACCTCGCATGAAAACCTGAAAAAAAAACCTAAGTTCAAAGTGCACGCAGCCTCCCCTGCGCGCGCGTTCGACCTCTGAACCCCTTCGTTCAGAGGATCGGAAGTGCCGGTTTCCCGCGCATGCGCAGTGCATGCAGGAAACCGGCACTTCCATTCGGCCTACGGGTGAGTACCCCGTGCGTACTCACCCGTGGAGAGCCGAATTTCTGGGCCCACCTCTTGTTCTTCTAAATTCTAGAGAATATAGGCGTAGTCTACTCAATCTCTCCTTATAGGACAATCTCCTCATACCAGGAATCAGTCTATTGAACCTTTGTTGCATTCCCTCAAAGGCAAGTATATCCTTAGGTAAGGAGATGAAAACTGTACACAATACTCCAAGTTTGCTGATGATACAAAGCTAGGTGAGAAAGTAAGCTGTGAGGACACAAAAGAGCCTGCAAAGGGATATAGACAGGTTAAATGAGTGGGCAATAAGCTGGCAGATGGAGTATAATGTGGGGAAATGTAAAGTTCTTCACTTTGGTAGGAAGAATAAGAAAACAATATTTTTTAAATGGTGAAAAACTATTAAATGTTGGTGTTCAGAGAGATTTAGGTGTCCTCGCACAGGAATCACAGAAAGTTAGCGTGCAGGTACAGCAAGCAATTAGGAAGGCAAATGGCATGTTGACCTTTATTGCAAGGGGGTTGGAGTATAAGAGTAAGGAAGTCTTGCTACAATTGTACAGGGCCTTGGTGAGACCACACCTGGAGTACTGTGTACAATTTTGGTCTCCTTATTTGAGGAAGGACATACTTGCCTTAGAGGTGGTGCAACGAAGGTTCACTAGATTGATTCCTGGGATGAGAGGGCTGTCCTACGAGGAGAGATTGTGTAGAATGGGCCGATACTCTCTGGAGTTTAGAAGAATGAGAGGTGATCTCACTGAAACATATAAGATTCTGCGGGGGCTTGACAGGGTAGATGCTGAGAGGTTGTTTTGCCTGGCTTGGGTGTCTAGAACTAGGGGGCATAGTCTCAGGATAAGGGGTCTTCCATTAAGACTGAGATGAGGAGGAATTTCTTCACTCAGAGGGTTGTGAATCTTTGGAATTCTCTACCCAAAAGGGCTTTGGATGCTGAGTCTTTGAGTATATTCAAGGCTGAGATCGATAGATTTTTGGACTCTAGGGGAATCAAGGGATATGGAGATTGGGCGGGAAAGTGGAGTTGAGGTCAAAGATCAGCCATGATTGAATGGTGGAACAGGCTTGAGGGGCCGTATGGCCTATGAAGTAAGAAATTAAAAATTGGATTTAATAGGGCAAGACAAACCAGGATTCACTTGCAACATCAATATACAAGGTGGAGGGAATGGGTTAATTCATGCTCTTGAGTTGAACAATAGAGGTCTGTAAAATTGTATAAACCCAGTTAAGTTTTAAACAGGATTAAGGGTCAACTGCTGAGAGATTAAAACTGCCAGAACAACCCCTTGAGAGATGTATGGGTTTGGCCAAGCGAGTCACACCTATGCACTTAAGGGTTTGTTTAGTGTAAAACACAACAGGGTTCTATTCTTCAAAGTATACTTAGGATTAACTAAAGTGTTTTTGCCTTGTAGAAATGACCCAAGAGTGAGACAGAGAGTCTGCGGATTGCCCGCTTTGAAAAGAACTGCTATCTTAAGAAAACACTTAAAAAGACCGCACCATCTGACCACGGCCAAATGGATGGGTGTAAAGTAATTAAGATGAGGCCCATGGTCACAAAAGGTGATGGGACCAACTGATAACGAAATGTGAGATTTGTAAGCGGCTGGAAGGATGGAATGTCACGGTTTTATAATTACAATTTAGCTATAACTCTGTATATGCTTATCCCCGCCTCTAGGGCAGGGCCTTAATTTTTGTATAAGTGTGTGGACTTTCAGAGGCTTGTTAGAGTTCGATTCAGATGTGATCTGAAGGCTCTCCTCAGGCCTGAGTAAACTGTTTTTGACTTCAATTAGTGGTCTGTCTTTCTTTCACCAAGCCAGTGTCGTCGACCTTGTATATCACATGGTCCGCACTTTGGGGGCTTACATCACCTACTTCTGCTCCGAATACTTATGTTCTTAGCCCCAATTCTCTATTCAACAATAATCCCACACCTTACCTTCTCTCTGTTGCTGACCATCACAGCTTCCTCTTGGCCACAATGCTGAAATAAAAGCCAAAACAGAAAAAACATTCCAATCCAACTTTATCCATCAATCCATCCTATATTACCTAGCAAAGTCAACTAATCACCCTTGTGTATTCCCTTAGTGCCTGTCTTCCATGTGTCTTTGCCTGTCCTAGTGCTGCTACGAAGTGCTCCCCCAGTGGCTGAAACATGGCTGGTGGAAGGCTGCTGACTTTCAGTGGGGGAGACTGCAGAGGGCCTTGGAGGATGATTTTGAGCAGTTCTGGGCTGCGGACTGCATCACCTCGGCATGGGCAGCACCAGTGTGGGCTGGCTGGCTGACAGGCTGTAATGATCAGTAACATGTCATTCTAGAATGGTACACTAGGTGGAGCTGTATGTTTAGTAAGGGGCTACCCACAAGGCAGTAGTCAAGATGGATGCCTGTACACTAGTCCACATGGCTGAATAAATGACTAGCTCAAGCTAGCTGTTCATAATGAAAACATCTATTTATTGATGAACATAACATGGTACCAGGATTGGTAATATCTGCTGAATATTGTGAAACGCGACATGGAGAATTTGAAGCCACCAGAGGGTTTGAAACTCACGGGGAATGTTGACTGCAATTGGCGGACTTTCAAACAACAATTCGAACTCTATATTGCTGCCATCGGGTTCGGTACGAAGCCAGATGCAAGAAAAATAACGTTACTGCTCACGGTTGCAGGCCCGCAGGTGATAGAGGTATTTAATACATTTGTATTTGATCAAGAGGAGGACAGAGAAAAAATGGACGATGTGCTAAAGAAGTTTGATACACATTGTTCTCCCAAAAAGAACGAGACCTATGAGAGGTACGTGGTCCATTCACGGACACAGCAGCAAAATGAGACTTTTGATAGCTTTGTCACCGATCTGAAACTGAAAGCACAGGCATGTAATTTCTCTGAACTGAAATCATCCATGATTCATGACCAGATTGTGTTTGGTATTCATGATAAAAAGGTCAGGGAACGTCTGTTGAGAGAAACCGAACTAACATTGGAGGATGCTGTGAAAGTATGCCATGCCAGTGAGCTAGCTCAACAGCACACAAAGACTTTCAGTGAAATTAATAATAATGCGACTGTAGTAAGTGATAGTGCTGCTGCCGGTGCTGTGTCCTACAAGGGGAAGAAACGTGGGCAGAACAGAAATGCAAAGCAATCGGAGGATGGAATTTTTAATTGTAAACGCTGTGGTTACCAGCACCAGTCAAGACAATGCCCAGCATTTGGGAAAATGTGCACAAAATGTAATGGAAAGAATCACTTTGCCAAACAATGCTTTTCAAAAGTAAAAACAAAGAAAGGGCAACAAGTCAATGTGATTGAAGACACTGATTTAAGTGAGACATTTTTTGTAGGAATGGTGTCATGTGACAATATCGAAAAGGATACAGAAAATGTGCAGCCCTCAGGAATGGACAATGCTGAACATAAAGTTAATGCAGTAAAAGAGGACAAATGGATGATGCCACTGCAGGTAAATGGAGCATTAGTTACATTGAAACTAGACACTGGGGCAAAAGCAAACTTAATCAGTATGAGTGACATTAAAAATATGAAAGAAAAGCCCAAAATACAGAAAAAGTCAGTACTACTGAAGAACTATAATGGACAGAAAATAGATAGCTTAGGCGTATGCAGAATTAAAGTGACAGTCAAAGACAAAGTGCATCATCTCATGTCTTCTGTTGTGGCTGAAGGACTTGATTCACTACTAGGTGACAAAGCTTGTGAGGACTTAGAACTGGTCAAGAGAATCTACCGTATAAACTGTACCATAAGCAGACCAGATGACTTGGTGGATTCTGTAGTGAGTAATTTCCAGGATGTGTTCAAAGGATTTGGAGTTCTACCATTCACTTACAAGATCCAGCTAAAGGAGGATGCTCAGCCAGTGGTACATGCTCCACGGAGAGTTCCAGCACCCCTACGTGACAGGCTGAAGAAAGAACTGGACAGAATGACCACACTAGGAGTCATCAGGAAAGTCGAAGAGCCAACAGACTGGGTTAACTTCATGGTATGTGTAAAGAAAAAGAACAATGATCTAAGAGTATGCATGGATCCAAAGGACTTAAATGCAAACATAAAACGTGAACACTACCAGATTCCCAAGCGAGAAGAAATCACCAGTGAAATGTCAGGTGCCAGATACTTCACAAAGCTCGATGCCTCACAAGGATTTTGGCAACTAAAACTGGATGAAGAGAGCACCAAATACTGTACCTTCAACACACCATTTGGCAAGTATTGTTTCCTCAGAATGCCTTTCGGGATAATATCTGCATCTGAAATCTTTCATAGAGCGATGGAACACATAATTGAAGGTCTGGAAGGAGTTCGGGTCTATGTTGATGACATCATCATCTGGGGCTCCACACTGAAAGAACACAATGAGAGACTGACTAAAGTGCTACAGAGCATACGCCGGAATGGACTGAAGCTCAACAAAGCCAAGTGTCAGTTTGGCGTCCAGGAAGTCACTTTCCTAGGAGATAATCTATCTGGTAAAGGAATAGAGCCAGATATGGAAAAAGTAAACGCCATACTCAAAATGCCCCGACCCACTAACAAAAAAGGAGTGCTACACATCATGGGGATGATAAACTTCATTGGAAAGTTCATTCCTAACTTGTCAGCCAAGACAGCCTGTCTGCGAGACCTGCTACATAAAACAAATGAGTTCGCATGGACTGAAAGACATGAACAAGAGTGGATGAACCTCAAAACAGTGCTGACAACCACACCTGTACTCACCTTCTTTGACCCAACAAAGAGAATCAAAGTGTCGATGGGTGCATCAAAAGATGGCCTAGGCGCGGTCTTGCTACAAGCAGAGGGTGAAGATTGGAAGCCTGTTGCCTATGCCTCCAGGTCTATGACTGATTCTGAGTGTCGATACGCCCAGATTGAAAAGGAATGTCCAGGCTTGGTAGTTGGACTAGAAAAGTTCCATGGCTACAAATATAGACTTCCCACCTTTACAGTAGAGACAGACCACTGCCCACTGGTTGCCATCATAAAAAAAAATCTGAATGAGATGTCTCCAAGGATTCAACGACTCATGATGAAGCTGCAAAGATATGACTTTGAACTGATCTACACACCAGGCAAACACATAGTGTTAGCAGGTACACTATCCCGAGCACCCACAATGAGTCATGTGAGCTCTACTGAGGAAGACGTGGATGTTCATGTGAGTATGGTCACTGCTACGCTGCCCGTGTCAGACACAAAATCAAAGCAAATAGCAAAAGAAACAGTAAAAGATACAGTGTTACAAACAGTAATAGAGAACATTCATCATGGTTGGCCAAAAGGTTCCTGTCCAAAATACTATCACATCAGGTCAGAGTTGAGTGTCGCAAGTGGACTATTACTAAAACAGAACAGAATAGTCATTCCACAGGCTCTACGTCAAGACATGCTCAAAAGGATTCATGAGGGACACCTCGGAATTGAAAAATGCAAAAGGAGAGCAAGAGACACTGTTTATTGGCCTGGCATAAATAAGGACAGTGAGAACATGATAAGCAAATGTGAGACATGTCAGAAACACCAAAACAAACAAGCAAAGGAACCAATGATAGTAGCTGACTTACCAACAGCACCTTGGCAAAAGGTTGGTATGGACCTTTTTCATTTGAATTGTAAAGACTATCTAATAGTGATCGACTACTATTCCAACTATCCTGAGATGGTGCTGCTCTCAAGCACATCAGCATGTTAAATCCATCTTCGCCAGACATGGAATTCCCAGGATTGCCATTAGCGACAATGATCCGTGCTTCAACTGTAAGGAGTGGCAACAGTTTGCAGCACATTATGACTTTCAACACATCACATCCAGTCCTCTGTATGCTCAGTCGAATGGTAAGGCAGAGAAAGGTGTTCAAGTTCTCAAACAGCTACTGAAGAAAGCAACAGAAAGCAAGTCTGATCCTTATCTCGCCCTGCTGAGCTACTGAGCCTCCCCTTTTGACTCTGGTTCTTCACCTGCTGAACTCCTAATGGGTCGCAAGTTGCGCACCACACAACCCTGCTGTGCAAAAGAAAAGCAGAGTAAGGAACTGAGACAGAGACTTCAACTGTTAAAGCTGAAACAGAAATCACACTATGACAAGTCATCCAAAACTCTGAAACCATTGACAAGGGATGATGTTGTCAGGATTGAGGATCCAAATGCATGGAACAGGAAAGCTACAGTTCTTGAGGAAGTAGGACCAAGGTCATACACTGTTAGAACTGAGGAAGGACAGATTCTCAGGAGGAACCGCCGTTCCCTCCTGAAAACACAAGAAACTATCCAAGAGCAAATCGATGACAATGCCGCAACTGAATCTTGTCACTCACCACCAGAACAATCTAACACAAACACACATACAGGCTCTCATGAAAACACATCAGACTTACCTGTGCTGAGAAGATCCACACGTGAAGTAAAAAAGCCTGATATAGTTTTCTTTGTACTCAAAGATTAAGTCTAATAAAAGAATGAGAAGCTTAGAGTTCATAAAGTAAAGCTTTGAAAATGTGTTGACTGTTGTGAAGATGTTTATGTCGTTATGATTGATTGATATTGATTTTGTTTAACCTCTAAGGAAGGGGGATGTAATGATCATTAACATGTCATTCTAGAATAGTACACTAGGTGGAGCTGTATGTTTAGTAAGGGGCTACCCACAAGGCAGTAGTCAAGATGGATGCCTGTACACTAGTCCACATGGCTGAATAAATGACTAGCTCAAGCTAGCTGTTCATAATGAAAACATCTATTTATTGATGAACATAACAGGGCTGGCTGGCTGCCAGGCAACAGCAAGAGCACTAGCGGAGTGGCAGTGGTAGGAGGACAAATGCTATCATCCTGAGAGAGGACAGTAGGTTCGTCCTCCACAGAGCCACAGAATCTACCCCGGGCTGGCACCTCAGCATTCCTAGCCATCTGTTGGAGGACAGCTTGCTGGGCTGCTGTGACACCCTGCAAGTCCCTTTCCACTCTTGTAAACTCAGCCACGATGGCAGCAGACTGTGCCTGCATGACAGAAGTCTGAGCTTCCACTGCAGCACTCAGACATTGGGTGGCTTCTGCTTGTGCTGCCATGGAAGCTGAGACATTGGCCAGCAGATGCTGCATGATGGTTGGGTCCATAAGTGCGCTAATGGATCTGCCCACCCCTTCCATGCTGGAAATCATGAGCTCCAAGCTCTGCGCAAATCCCTGTTGGTGTAGGACTCCTCCATGCTCCTTGACATTGCACTCAGGCTTTCTGACAGCCCTGATAATGCACCATCATTTGTTGTCCATATACTCATCAGCATTCTACTGTAGGCCGCCCATCGAAAGAAAGAAAGATTGAATGACTTGCATTTCTACAGCGCCTTTCATGACCTCAGGACATCCCAAAGTGCTTTACAGTCAATTAAGTACTTTTGAAATGTAGTCGCTGTTGTAATGTAGGAAATGTGACAGCCAATTTGTGCACAGCAAGCTCCCACAAACAGCAGTGTGATATTGACCAAATAATCTGTTTTTGTGATGTTAATTGAGGGATAATTACTGGCCAGCACGCCGAGGATAACTCCCCAGCTCTTCCTCTAAATAGTGCCATGGAATCTTTTATGTCCACCTGAGAGAGCAGACGGGGCCTCAGTTTAACGTCTCATCTGAAAGACGGCACCTCCGACAGTGCAGCACTCCCTCACTGGAATGTCAGCCTAGATTATTGTGTTCAAATCTCTGGATTGAATCTTGAACCCACAACCTTCTGACTCAGAGGTGAGAGCGCTGCCCACTGAGCCACAGCTGACACCTCATCTGAGTCCTCTGCATCAGAACTTGTGTGCGATCTTGCCTTCCGGGGAGCTGGCAGTTGTACTGCCCTTTCCCCCTGCCCTAGTTGTAGCCCACTCATGCCCGGTGACTCACCACGTGCAGATACCGCCTTTAAGCTACCCTCTAAACTCTGCGCAGTGCCAATATCTGAGCTGGTGGCTGCGAGTGTCAAATCGCGTGACCGTGTTTATTCTTCTTCATCACTCTCCTCTCCTTCTTCTTCCATTTCTTGGGTATCTGAACTGAGAAAAGCACAAGGGTCAGGTTGTGGTGAGGGAAGGGGGAAAAGCAAGAGGTGCATGCTTACACTATGTGCGGATTGTAAATCCAAAGAGATTGTGGGATGAGGGGCAAGTGGGATGTGAGAAGGAGGGTAACATATGAGGATACTGGCACCTTGTACTCTTTCAGCCCTGCTGCTGGCCATGGACTTAGCCATACCCCTCCCAAGAATGGGCAGCACCGTCTCCTCCAAGGGGGTGAAGTAATGCAGGTGAGCCTGTCCCCCTGCTGGTTGGGTCCTGCTGGCGCCGGTTATGTGCCACCTTTTCCTGCAAGAGAAAGGGAAGTGTGTCAGTGAGTGTGGTGCAATGTGTTTGGGTCTTGTGCCTGTCATGTGTCAGTGTGTGCAAGCTGTGAGATGTGGGTTTGAGGCTTGCAGCAGTGGTAAGTGTGGGAGGGTGAGGTGAAGCTATGAATGTAATAATAATTCAACTTTATTGTCATTGCACAAGTACATGAACAACGAAATGTGATCTTGCAAGCTCCCATGACTGGGAGAAGCAAAGCCGCTGCGTCGGTGCGTGCCGCCACTCCATTTCCACCATTCCGATAATCTTCAGCCCAACGCCCGGGCCTGCTCACCAGCCACTCCTCCTTCCGTGACATTCTCACCAACCGCCCCTCCTTGGGGCTCCTTCCGTGACCTTCTGCACCTGGTCTTCCCTGATGGTCACCCCTCCAAGTACTAACCAGGCCTGGCCCTGCTTAGCTTCCAAGCCTTGCCAGATGACCCTGTCCCTAGTCCCAGTCATGTTTGGTAGAGATTGTTGGTAGGTGCGATGATGGGGGTGTGGTGCATTGAGCAGTGTGTGAGGCTAGTGATGTAGTTTGTGGGATATGGCATTTGAAGATGAATTCACTGACCTTGACCACTCGTGTGAGGTCATTAAACTTCTTCCTGCACTGCATCCATGCCCTCGGGGCAACACTGCTGGCATTCACCACATTGGCTATCTGCTCCCATTGCTCTTTTGTCTGGAGGGTCTCCTGGCCCCCTGTGGAAAGAGGACCTCTCCCTCCTTGAATTGATCTGGTGCACAAAAAACCTCCAATGCTGCATCGGAGAACCTTTTAGCACACTCTCTCCCCTGTTGCGCCATCAGGATTTGATTTTTTGAATCACCATCCACAAGAAGAATGCACCTCCCCTTTAAGAGGTGTAGACTGCCTTTAAGTAGTGCAGACTAGCTTTAATTGGTGCTAGCCTCGCATGAACTTGGGCCCCCCCTGCTGTGTGTTCAACAAATCAGCAACGCGTTCAGTCACAATCATGCAAATGAGCAGGCAGCACAAAATATGCATGCTGCCTGCAGTCCTCCGAACGGGTGTGAGTTGCTAGCACATCGCGATCCCTGTGCTTCTTTTCGGGGGCAAACCAATTTCTAGGGCCTTTACTTTTATACTCCATTCCCTTTGTAATAAAGGCCAACATACCATTTGCTTTCCTAATTGCTTGCTGCACCTGTACGTTAACTTTCAGTGATTCATGTGTAAGGACACCCAGGTCCCTCTGAACACCAACATTTCCCAGTCTCTCACCATTTAAATAATATTTTGCTTTTCTATTTTTCCTACTAAATTGGATAAATTCGCATTTTATTCCAACTGCCATGTTCTTCCCACTCACTTAACCTGACTATATCTCTTTGCATCTGCCTCATGGAGTACTTTCCCACCTAGCTTTGTATCCTCAGCAAACTTGGATACAGTACACTCAGTCCCCTCATCTAAGACATTGATATAGATTGTAAGTAGCTGAGGCCCAAACACTGATCCTTCCCCCCACCCCCCACTAGTTACAACCTGCCCACCCGAAAATGACCTGTTTATTCCTACTCTCTGTTTTCTGTCTGTTAACCAGTCCTCTATCCATGCTAATATATTACCCCCAACCCATGAGCCCTAATTTAGTGTAATAACTGTTTGTGTGGCGCCTTATCAAATGTCAATCAGGCTGAATTCTGGGCAAAAAACCTATCACCGAAGTCACACGCTCGTTCTGCTCCAGCCCCCGATCGTTCCCTACTTCACCCCCACCCCCCACCTGCTGCTCCAGCCCCTGATTGTTCCCTACTACCCCCCACCCGGCTCCTCTATCCCCCGATCATTCTGCTCCGGCCCCTGACTGTTCCCTATCCCTGCCCCCCCGCTCCTTCTGCCCCCATTGTTCCCTACCCAACCACCTTCCCTGCTCCTCCGGCCTTCCCCGTGCCCCTCAGTCCCCCAATCATTCCCTCCCCCACTGCTCCTCAGACGCACCCCCCTCCCACCCCCTGCTCCTCCGGCCACCCCCTCATCCCCCACACGATCCCACCCTCCCTCCTCACTGCAGCCTCCTGCTGCAGGCCTACCCGCCTGCAGTCAGCCAGCCTCTCAATCTGGCTGGCTGCGGGTTCGAAACAGAGGTTTCGCATTTCACCACGTACCTGCTCCTCGGCTGAAGTTGCTGTGCCATTTACACGTAAAGAATGGGAAGCGCCATTAGCCTCACCGTTATTTTGACAGCAAATTCTCACCAATTGCTTTCCATGTGAACACTTGCACTTGGAATTTCTGAATTTTGAAATAGCTGAATTTTCTGATAGTACTAAATGTGTTACATTAGATAAAATCTTAGAAACGTAGAGTGCTGTTTATAAGGCTAAATAGCATCAATTATTTCTACATCTTTGAAGTAAATTGGAATATTCCTGTTTGTCTGTCTGGGGATTATGGATGGTTAAAGGCTATCTGTTGTCTAAATTTACACTCAAATTCCACGATGCCCTACTGCTTTAATCTTACTTGCAGTATTGTGAGTTTCATTGACTTTAATGAGCTATATTTCTATATTAATGTGATAACATTATGCATAAACAGTGATGCCACCTTCATGTGTTAATTAGAAAATGTAGATTATTTATGAAGTAAACGCTTTCATGTGGGAAATAGTTGAATGAAAATATTAGAGTTAATTAAACAAATAACGTCACAACACACAAAAATAGCATTGCAGCATTTTAAAATCTTTTCTGAATACAATATCTCTTCAGCTGTCCGAAATTCAAAGAATACGTTTCCATAAACGATTCTGGATAAGCAGAAGTCAGTAATTGCAAAGTTAGATTATTCAAGGAATATATGCAAATTGCCTTACAAAATGTGGTTGTCAAAATAATTGGAAGTCAGATGGTGAAGTGCAGTGTATTTTTAGATTTAATATTCATGAATTGTCTTAACCTGATTCCATGTTGCAGCTGGTTACAGGACACTATTAATTGGGTCTATTTAGCGGTTTGAAGATGTAAAGGTTTTTCTGCCTTTTTCTAAATGCTTTCCCTCAAACTCCAATAAACTTTGTCCTGTTCAGTATACTTGGAGGCATCAGCCTAGACATTCTGCCTCCTTAGGGGTGGAATTGTAACACAGAATGGTGGGAGAGGAGTCAGAGTTTGAGGTGGGAACCGAGATCTGCCAGGTTTCCACTCCAAATCCCACTGCCAATCTCAATCTGAGAGTAGGGACACTTCTTCTGTCCACGCACCCAACATTTCTTCAGCAGTTTGTTTTGGCGGGGGTGCAGGGGGTGGGGGGCATAGCTGAGATACTGCAGGAATCCAGCCAGTGGCAGCCCTGGTCAGCCTAGTGGGACCTGCGCCTGCTGAGAGAGGTCATTTTCTGGGCCTAGTGAAGGCCCCAAAGTTAAAAATGCAAAAGACAATCCATCAAGTTTGCAGATGACACAAAGCTGGGTGGGCGTGTGTGCTGTGAGGAGGATGCAGAGAAACTCCAGTATGATTTGGACAGGTTGGGTGATTGGGCAGATGCATGGCAGATGCAGTATAATGTGGATAAATGCGAGGTTATTCACTTTGGTGGCAAAAACAGGAAGGCAGATTATTATCTGAATGGCAATAGATTGGGAGAAGGGGAAGTGCAAAGAGACCTGGGTGTCCTTGTGCACCAGTCGCTGAAGGTAAGCATGCAGGTGCAGCAGGCGGTTAAGAAGGCAAATGGCATGTTGTCCTTCGTAGCGAGAGAGTTCGAGTACAGGAACAAAGATGTCTTGCTGCAGTTGTACAGGGCCTTGGTGAGACCACATCTTGAGTATTGTGTGCAGTTTTGGTCGCCTTATCTGAAGAAGGATGTTCTTGCCATGGAGGGAGTACAGTGAAGATTCACCAGACTGATACCTGGGATAGCAGGAATGACGTACGAGGAGAAATTGGGTCGATTGGGCTTATACTAGCTGGAGTTTAGAAGAATGCGAGGGGATCTCATTGAAACTTATAAAATTCTAACAGGTCTAGACAGACTAGACGCAGGAAGGAAGTTCCCGATGGCCGGGGAGTCCAGAACCAGGGGTCACAGTCTAAAGATAAGGGGTAAGCCATTTGGGACAGAGATGAGGAGGAATTTCTTCACCCAGAGAGTGGTGAACCTGTGGAATTCTCTACCACACAAGGCAGTTGAGGCCAATTCATTAAATATATTCAAGAAGGAGTTAGATATATTTCTTACAGCTAAAGGGATCAAGGGATATGGGGAGAAGGCAGGGACAGGGTACTGAGTTTGGATGATCAGCCATGATCTCATTGAATGGCGGAGCAGGCTTGAGGGGCCAAATGACCGACTCCTGCTCCTATCTTCTATGTTTCTATATCCCAGAAGGAACAATTGCCTTTGGAACGAGGGCCTGCTAGCATACGCCTGAGAACATTTTCAATTTGCCGAACTATTCCTGTTCAGCCCAAGCGGCCTCTTGCTCTTCCTCTTGGCCCAAGTGCAGCTCTGGCGGCCTAGACCTATATTTATGAAGCCTTTGTTATTCACTGTCACTGAAAACATCTAGGCCTCCATCTGCGAAGCTTTGGGGGTGATTTTATAACTGTTGTGTAGATGTTTTCATTAAAATAAATGACAACAACAAATGGAAGTGCTATTTACTTAAGGTTTCCCTTGGGCGAGCATGTTCTACAGGAGCTTATTTTGTTAGCTCTACTGTTAAAAGCTTGGCCCGGAGTTTCCACTTGGTTGCCCTGGTTTTTTTTTCAGCGCGATTTGTCTGAAATCGATGTAACCAGCGCAAAAAATAAATGGCAGAATTTTAAGCGCAAAATGGCGTTCGGTGCAACTCGAGTCTCCGCGATCCTTTGCGCTGGTTTAGAAACATGGCACTAGAAGCTCTCCCCACCCACAAAACTGGCCACACCCCCAGGATGAATGAATCACCTTTGCAAGTTTCTGCTGATTGCGCTCGTTTACGAGCGTTCGAGGAGTCTCTAAAAATTAAGTTGGTTCTTTTGAGCACAAGGACACTAACAGGAATATTTGAAAAGCTTTTGAATATATATATATTTTAATTTACTAAGAAACTGACTACTGTACTCCAATATACGACTACAACTTATATTTACATAGCACCTTTAACATAATAAAACATCCCAAGGCACTTCACAAGAGTGTTATCAAAAAAGAAATTGACACCGAGCCATATAAGGAGATGTTAGGGCAGATGACCAAAAGCTTGGTCGAAGAGGTAGGTTTTAAGGAGCGTCTTAAAGGAGGAAAGAGAAGTGGAGCGGCGGAGAGATTTAGGGAGGGATTTCCAGAGCTTAGGACCTAGGCAGCTGAAGGCATGGCCGCCAATGATGGAGCGTTTAAAATCAGGAGTGTTCAAACGACCAGAATAGGCGGAAATCAGAGGTCTGGGGGAATATCGGGCTGGAGGAGACTACAGAGATATGGAAGGATTTGAAAACAAGAATGAGAATTTTAAAATCGTGGCACTGGTTAATTGGTAGCCAATGTAGGTCAGTAAACACACGGGAGCGCGGTGAGCAGGACTTGGTGCGAGTTAGCACACGGGCGGCAGAGTTCTGGATGACCTCAAGTTTATGGAGGGTAGAACTAGGGAGGCTGACCAGACACGCGTTAGAAAAGTGAAGTCTGGAGGTGATAAAGGCATGGATGAGGATTCTGGCAGCAGAGAAGCTGAGGTAAGGGCGGTGTTAGAAGTTGGGGTGCCTAAAAGCATATATGGTTATATGAATGAAACTGTGATGCGAATAATACTGTGCTTAAATTATTGTATTAGTGCTCAAGACAAGTAAGGAATTAATGTATACGTTATAAAAACAGAAAATGCTGGAAATACTCAGCAGATCAGGCAGCATCTGTAGAGAGAGAAACAGTTAATATTTCAGGTCGATGACCCTTCATCAGAACTGGAAAAAGCTGGAGATGGAACAGGTTTTTAAGCAAGTGCAGGGGCCGGGAGAGGGGGTAGGGGAGGAAGGAACAAAAGGGAAGGTCTGTGATAGGATGGAAGGCAGGAGAGATTAAGAGACATTAAGAGATGGTGCAAGGCAAAAGGAGATGGTAATGGGACAAGTTAAGAAACAAAAGATGACTCTAGATGAAGTGTAAATGGCGATGGCAGAATCATCGACAGCTGCCATGTGGGAGAGAGAGAAAAAGGATAGGGGCTGAGGTTATGATCTGAAATTGTTGAACTCGATGTTGAGTCCAGAAGGCTGTAAAGTGCCTGATCGAAAGATGAGGTGCTGTCCCTCTCTGTCCTCGGCCTCTTACACTGTTCCAGTGAAGCTCAATGTAAGCTCGAGGAACAGCACCTCAACAATTCAACAATTTTTTCCAAAGGAGGCTGAAACTACCATGAGGGGCAGTCGCTGACATCTGCACAATGCTGGACCAACACCTGGAGCCCAGAGGAGCAGGTGGACACTCCTTACCAGTGGCTGTCAAAGTCACCACTGCACTCAACTTCTTTGCTTCAGGGTCCTTCCAGGGATCAGCAACAGACATCTCCCAGTCGGCCGCACACACTTGCATCACGCAGGTTACCAATGCCCTCTTTGCAAAGTCGCACAATTACATCCACTTCTCCACGGATGAAGCAAGTGTAACCTCGCGTGCGGTTGGCTTTGCTAATATGGCAGGCTTCCCAAGGGTGCAGGGCATCGTACACTGCACACATGTGGCCATTAGGGCACCCCATCACAACCCAGCTGTATTTGTCAACTGCAAGGGCTTCCACTCGGAGGAGGAGGAGGTGGCAGATGAGGAAGACCTTGCGGAGGCGCATGTGCCAGTTCCACCAGTACGTGAGCACATTGCTGGCCATGTAGCAAGGGATACACTAATCTATGCAAGATTCGCGTAAGTTTATGCAGCCAACATAGGTGGCTGGCACATGGAAATGAGTGTCTGGCCGACCATCTTAACACACCATACAGCATCTGTACAATAAACTGTGGGTTCCTATTGTAGTGTCCGTGTGTAGATAAAGACACCGAAGACAGGAGTTGGTTCATAGGTATTTACTAAGCAAGTCTGGGGGGGGTTTCTAAAGGATATACACAATACACAGGCTTATATAGCTCAAGTGGCGAACACCGGCATTACGCACACCTGGGGCTCTTAAAGGCACATACACCATAATTGCTCTTAAAGGCACATACACCACAATTCCTCCCCTTCTAGCTAACTAGCACATCATATTTTAAGTAATTATTAATTACATGTTATATGCAAAATAATATACATTGCTGTATTAATTAATTATAAGTTAGTCTCTCAGGAGGCTTCCTGACTCGGTCCGGATAACGCCTCGGGGGTGTAGTAGTTTCTGGTGGTGTAGTAGGTTCTTCTGGCAAGGCTGATTCGGCTTGAAGGCCAGTGTCGGGTTCATCGGGCTCCAGTATCACCGGATCGGAGGTAGATATGGGTATCTCTACTTCATCGTTAGATGTATAGAGTGGTGGTGTCGGTTGTCCCTTTTCGGATGACTTGATGATTTGGTCAGCATGGCGCCTTATTATGCTGTCTCCGATGTCCACGGTATACATCAGTGGTCCTAATCGTGTGCAGATAGTTCCAGGCTGCCATTTCTCGGTACGGTAGTCCCGGGCCAAAACCGGTTGGCCTATCTGGAAGGCCCTAGTTGGCCTTTCATTCATGCCCTGAAACTGCCGGTTCTCCACGTCCCTTCGGATGTTGGGCTTGACCAAATCCAGCCGGCATCTTAGGTTTCTATTGTAGAACATCATGGCAGGAGTTTGGTTAGTAACCATATGCGTTGCATTCCTATATGCAAATAAGAAGTTATCCACCTTGTGCTGAAGTTTTATGTCTTCATTACCCATGGCCTTGATGGCCTTCTTGAAGGTCTGGACAAACCTTTCAGCCAATCCATTGGTGGCGGGATGGTATGGGGCGGACGTGTAGTGCTTTACCCCATTGTTCTTTAAGAACTTTCTGAATTCTTCGGACACAAATTGCGGTCCATTATCAGAACATATCTGCTCCGGCAGCCCATTCCTGGCAAATATGGTCCTTAATACTGTGATGGTTTTTTCCGTGGTGGTGGAGGACATCTTTATTACCTCCGGCCACTTGGAGTGTGCATCAACTGCGATTAAGAACATTCAGTCCATAAATGGACCAGCAAAGTCGATGTGCACCCTTTGCCAGGGAGATGAGGGCCACTCCCATGGATGTAGAGGGGCCTGTGGCGGAGCATTTTGGACCTTCTGGCATCCTAGGCAGCTCTTGGTCATGCCTTCGATGTCTCCATCGATACCTGGCCACCATACAAATGCCCTAGCTAGGTTCTTCATTTTCACTCCACCCAGATGCCCCTCGTGAAGCTCCTTTAGCACTTTATCCTGGAGTTTGGGTGGAATCACCACTCTGGATCCACACATCAAGGTTCCTCGGCACACTGACAGCTGTTCTCTTCTTTGCGAGAATGCTGGCAACAGTGGTTCGCCATGTGCTGGCCATCCCTTCACTGTTAAATCGTAGACCCGTGAGAGAGTAGGGTCATTTCTTGTCTCCCTTTCAATGGCAGAATTTGTCACCGGTAGACATTCCACTATGGTAGAGTGGAATATCTCTACTGGGTCTACTGTAGGTGCCTCTTCTATCGTTGGCAACGGTAGGCGTGATAAACCGTCAGCATTCCCATGCTGTTTTGACCCTTTGTATTCAATGTTGTATTGGTGTGCCCCTAGAAAAAGGGACCACCTCTGTAGTCTTTGTGCCGTCATAATGGGGACACCTTTTTTAGGGTTGAATATGGAGATGTGGGGTTGATGGTCAGTCAGCAAGGTAAATTTTTGTCCGTGTAGGTAATGGTTGAATTTCTTCACTCCCCATACCAGGCTGAGTGCTTCCCTGTCTATCTGGGCATAGTTACGCTCAGCTGAGTTCAATGAGCATGACGCAAAAGCTATCGGCCGTTCCGAGCCATCAGGGAATCTATGGGACAATACCGCTCCTATGCCGTAAGGGGATGCATCGCACGCCAGTCTGATTGGTAGTGATGGGTTGTAATGAGCCAAAATTTTCTCGGATGTGATTAAGTCTTTACATTTATGGAAGGCACGTTTACAGTCTTCGTTCCATTTCCAAATCACTCCTGTCTGTAGAAGATCATTAAGAGGGTGTAGAATAGTTGATAAGTTCGGTAAAAATTTATGATAGTAATTTATTAATCCCAGGAATGACCTTAATTGTGAAACATTTTCAGGTGCTGGGGCTTTTAAAACTGCTTCAATTTTTTCAGGTGACTTATGCAACCCTTCCTTATTAATTATGTGGCCACAATATGATATCTGATTTTGGAAAAATTCGCACTTGGGGCGATTTGCTCGTAGGCCCCGTTCTTTCAGCCTAGTGAGCACCTGCTCCAAATTGGCAAGGTGCTCGTTGTCGTTTTCTCCTGTTATAAGGATGTCGTCTAGGTAGCATTGAGTCCCCGGAATCCCTTGCAGGACTTGCTCCATAGATCTTTGCCAGATAGCTGGAGCTGATGCTATTCCAAAAACCAGTCGATTGTACTGGTACAGGCCTTTGTGTGTGTTTATTGTGAGATACTTTTTAGAGGTCTCCTCAACCTCCATCTGTAGATATGCCTGTGCCAAGTCAATTTTTGTGAAACGTTTCCCTCCGGATAGTGAGGCGAAAATATCTTCTATCCTCGGAAGAGGATACTGTACCGTGTGAAGGACCGGGTTACAGTCACCTTAAAGTCCCCACAGATGCGAATTCTTTTCTGTTCCTCAGAGTTATTTTTCAATGTTTTTTTCATGACTGGAACGATGGGTGTTGCCCATTCGCTCCAATCTATTTTGGATAATACGCCTGCCTTTTCCAAATTCTTCAGCTCTGCCTCGACTGCCGGACGTATTGCGTATGGCACCGGTCTTGCCTTAAAAAATTTTGGAATTGCTGTATCTTCCACTTTTATTGAGGCGGTGATGCCTTTCAAGGTTCCTAGTTTCTCTTGAAACACTTCTTTGGCGTTGGCCAAGATGTCTTTTAATCGTTCAGGTATGATGTCATCACTGTTTTTTTCCTTACTGGTCACCGTCAGTGCCTGAATGGAGTGCCAGTCTAAACGTATCTTCCTTATCCATTCACGTCCCAACAACGGTGGACCACCATCTTGTAGAATGTATAAATACAACTTTTGTATTTCTTTGCCGTTGTATACCACAGGCACCCTTATTTTTCCTTTGAGGTAGACTTTCTGCCCCGTATATGTTTTTAAGATAATGGATGTGTCTTTTAGAGGTATATGCGAAAATAGCCTCTCGTAATCTCGTCGATTTATTACGGTTAGAGCTGATCCTGTATCTAGCTCCATTTTAACTGGGGACCCTGCTATTGTGAGGGTAACCCAAATGGTTTGGTAATCCTCTTTGGCAAGTACATTATGTAATTTGAGACAGCTTAGTCTCTTGTTTCCGGAGTCACTATCGCTATTCTGGTCTTCGGAGCTATTGTCCATCATCATTTGTAGCTTCCTGTACTTTTCTTTATTGATTTTTTGTTTTCTGTCAGTGGATTTATTTTGTCCAGATTGGCA
Source organism: Somniosus microcephalus (assembly GCF_052327205.1). Classification (NCBI taxonomy): domain Eukaryota; kingdom Metazoa; phylum Chordata; class Chondrichthyes; order Squaliformes; family Somniosidae; genus Somniosus; species Somniosus microcephalus. The sequence continues at coordinate 269,790,617 of NC_140993.1, forward strand.
TACCCGTGCAATGTGTCCAATCTTACCACATTGCCTGCATGCTTTGCCCTTGAACCAGCAGTCCCTCTGGTTATGGGTGGATCTGCCGCAGCGATAACATCTTCCGAACTCCTGTGTCATTTTATGGGTGCCGAAGTCCTGTGTCTGTTGTTGTATCTCTGCAGCTCCTTTTGCTGCTGCTTCGTATGATACAGCCATACTGAAAGCTTTGTCCAATGTTAAATCTTTTTCAGAAAGCAGTCTTTTTTGTGTTCCTTCACTTAAGAGACCGCAAACAAATTTGTCTCGAAGATAATCCGATAGTCCTGCTCCGAATTGGCAGTACTTTGATAGCTTTCTTAATTCGGTTAGGTAATCAGCGTTACTTTCATTCTTGTGTTGATTTCTCTTGAAGAACTTGAATCATTCCGCTATCAGCAGCGGTGTTGGGTTTAAATGCTCCTGCAGGGTATCAACAATTTCTTTAAAAGTCTTATCCTTTGGTTTGGCTGGAGTGATTAAATTTCATAACAGCCCGTATGTCTTCGCGCCCATTAAGTTCAGAAGTATTGAAGCTTTTTTTTCATCTGTTATTCCATTTGCAGTGCAATAAACCTCTACTCTTTCCACGTATGTGGTCCAATCTTCTATTTTGCCATCAAAAGCCTCAATATTACCAGATTTAGGCATTTCAGAAAAGATATGGCGCTTCCCGCGCTTTTTTTCTCTCTGTAGCAACGATATGTCGCTTCCCGCGCTTTCCCGCCGCTGCTACCGATAACAACGCTGTTTTACTGTGGTTTCCGTTTATTCACTGTTGGAGACTTGTTCCCGACGGAGGTCTAAACGCTGACCTGCTTGCCGCGCCGGCCGTCTCTCGAGTGCACCCTCCCAGTCCGTTATTGCTTGCCTCCGATTTCGCTGCCTGTCTCAGCTGTGGAGCCCGCCGCTGGAGCTCCAGCCTGACGCCCAGGAAGGATTAGCGCAGTACCTGTCACCAGCTTGGCCAGCTGGTGAAACCACAGTTTCTCTTACTTCCTTGAGTCTTCTGGACGCTGGAGGAATCGATGTCCTTGAGGTGCTGCCGAATTGCAGGTAAGTCCGTTTCCACTTCGTCGCCACTGTAGTGTCCGTGTGTAGATAAAGACACTGAAGACAGGAGTTGGTTCATAGGTATTTACTAAGCAAGTCTGGGGGGGGGTTTCTAAAGGATATACACAATACACAGGCTTATATAGCCCAAGTGGCAATTACCGGCATTACGCACACCTGGGGCTCTTAAAGTCACATACACCATAATTGCTCTTAAAGGCACATACACCACACCTATCACTCTCAGCCCCATCATTACAGAAGAAAGGCGCCCTGACCCCTCACTATGGCACTTCAATTTCTGAGCACACATAGGCCAACTCTTTGAAACTTTGCCATCGCATTTCTTTATTACAATTGAAATAACGATGAAAATCATCACTTTGTTTTATATCAAAACACCCAAGTGACTACCCTTGTGACTATTGGGGGAAAAAATTCAGTTGCTTTGTGCCTCCTGTTTGCGCCCTCAGAGGGCACTAATGGGGCACAAAGCAACTAGTGCCCGGGCGCGGCGATGTTTGCGCCGCTCACAAAATTGAGCAAACATTTTGCGGCAGCGCTAAACACTACCACCATGAGCTCCTGCGCCCGCAGATCGTGACGTCAGTCGAGCTTGCAATGCCCCAGTAGCGCCCTGGACCGGATATTGAGTGGCGCCCCCTGTCTTACTGCCTGCCGCTAGCAACAACAGGTTGAGGGGAGCATTTTGCAGTCGGGAAGGGACGGGGGAGCGCTATTTAAAGGTGACTGCTTCCTGTCTTTTTTTGTCAGCGACACTTTTGCACCACGCGTTCTGAGAGAGAGAGAGAGAGACTTTTGGAGAGATTCAATGCTATGTGAAGGAGTTTTGGGTTCTGAGCAGCACTTTGCAGGTTCATTTTGATTTGTCCTTCCTTGCATCGATTGAGAAGAGACTTGGGGGCTGCACTCTGAGCTCTTTCCCTGGGCCTCTCCATTGTTCTTTCCAGCAGAATTGATGTACAGGTCTCTCCAGGCCGAGATTCAAGGCTGCAATGAGCGGGGTGTGGATGGAAAGCATGATCGACCCTCCCCTTTAAGAACTGGCCGGCGCCAGTGTGTCTATGTTCCATTGCTGACTGACATCACATGAGCTTCGCCAGCACTCTGAGGTAGTGCCTCGCTCCTCGGCGTTAGCACCTTAATAGAGGTGTGTAGCACCTGAATTTAGCGCTCCAATCCAGGGGCGATAGAAGCCAAGTTTGCAGTCGGAGGTGATAATTAGTGCCAGGCACTAAACTTTGCATCCAGCCGATAATTGCGCCCCAAAGTGGGCGATACCGAATTTCTCCCCCTTTGTGTGTTAACTTTCTGTTACACGTGCTTCTACGCGGTGCTTCCCCTGTGGCTTCAGCAGATGTAGAGGCAGCTTGCTCATTTCCATGCTGCACCTGCTTCGACGCTTTGGCAGGCGTCCTCTGGGTTTGGGAGCCTGGCAGGGCTCCGCAACAGTCTGCTCCTCCTGCCGCCGTGCAGGGGCCGAGACAGCCACCTCAGTTGGGTGAGGAATCGTGGGCTCTGACCAAGGGCTGCACAGTGACATGGGAGTGTGAGCGCTTGGAGAGGAGCCCACACTTCCTTGTTGTCAACCACCAACATCCCTCTCATGGGTCACCCGCACTTCACTGCTAGCAAGTAGCTGGAGAGCACCTTGCTGCACATCAGTGGGGCCATGAGGACCTGTCTCTGTACTGACAGTCCTCATAACGGGGGCGTCCATGTACCTCTGGTTCCTCTCAATAGATGCCCATCTATCCTCCATAGCAGATCATCTATTTAGAAGAGTCACCATGTTCATTTGAGTCTGGCGATTTATGTCCTCCATGGAGGTTGCCATCCTTTCCATGGTGGCACCTACATTCGCCAAAGCGTGCACCACGGCATTGCTCATGTTTAGGGTTGCAAAGGGGTGGAAAGTTTCCGGCAAATTTCCGGTAAATTTCCGGAAATTTTCCACGGGAAGTTTAGCTTGGGAATTTTGGGAATTTTGCCCAAAAAAGCACATGCTAGCATAATATTGTTTTTTTTGTATTTCTTTCTTTTTTTTCCACAGGTCCTCTCTTAAAATTACTAACAGAGATGGAATCTTAATTGTTAAGGAATTTCTTAATCAATATATGTTTATCTTCTTACTTGGCTTGTTTTAATAATTACAAGTTTTGTGTGTGACTGTGAACAAATGTGTCCTGATTGGTTGGATGAGTGGATGAGCGATTAGCTCCCTCTATTTGTAATATTTGCATATCGAATTGTGATTGGCCTGCAGGCATCTGTAAGACTGCTATAGTTTTTTTAAGATCCAGGTTAGGGGTCCTGAGGGAAGTCATTTTGTTTTCTGCTGATGTTGTGATGATGCAGTAAGTAAATCAGACTTTATACCAAATAAACCAGTTACTTGTTGAACTTTGTTGTCCTTCAATTTAAAATATACAAAATAATACACTATTGGTGATGTAGCGTCGTGTGTGTACAGGTCATGCTTCCATCACATGGAGCATCAGCAAAAATGTACTCACCCTGTTGCAATCGTGCTGATCGACCGCAGTTCGACACAGAAATGAATGCCCTTTATTTCTCTGCATAGAACAATGCCACGTTTACCGTCGGATGTGTGGAAGCATTTTACCCCAGGCATTAAAGATGGAAAGACTGTGTACATGTGCAAACACTGTAGAAAGCCATATGTAAAGAATGCCACAAAGATGCAGCAGCATTTATCCAAATGCAACAACTTCACTCAAAGCTCACAGCAGTCAGCCCAGAGTTCCTCTGCTTCCATTCAAGAAGATGATGGTTCTCATTCAGCATCAGGCTCCTTATCATCAGCAACTCCTGGCCCACTTGGAAGGTTCTTTGATAAAATGGATAACCATAGCCAGAAGAATGCAGATGAGTGCCTTGCTCGAGCTGTATATGCAACAGGCTCACCCCTCATGCTCACAGCCAATGTGTACTGGAAGAGATTTTTCAATGTCATTCGCCCTGCATACTGTCCTCCCACCAGACATGCTTTGTCTACTTATTTGCTGGAGGCTGAGTATAACAGAGTCCAAGGAAAGCTCAAAGAAATGATAGCGATGGCAGACTGTGTTGCAGTTATCTCAGATGGGTGGTCAAATGTACGAGGGGAGGGCATCATAAACTACATCGTCTCCACTCCTCTCCCAGTGTTCTTCAAGAGCACAGACACGAAGGACAACAGACACACAGGCACATACATTGCTGATGAGCTGAAAGCGGTCATCAACGATCTTGGATCACAAAAGGTCTTTGCAGTAGTTACTGACAATGCTGCGAATATGAAGGCTGCTTGGGCTCAAGTGGAGGAGGCCTACCCTCATATTACGTCTATTGGGTGCGCAGCTCATGGGCTTAACCTGCTCCTCAAGGACATCATGGGTTTGAGAACCATGGAAGCACTGTACAAGAGAGCCAAGCAAGTTGTTAAGTATGTCAGGGGAAAACAGGTAGTTGCAGCAACCGACAACTCCAAGCAAATGACAAAGAACAAGAACACCACACTGAAGCTGCCCAACAACACTAGACGGGGTGGTGTTGTCACAATGTACAACAGCCTTCTGGAGGGTAAGGAGTCGCTGCAAGAAATGGCAATATCCCAGTCTGGGGATATGGAAACCACCATCAAGAAAATACTGCTGGATGATGTGTTTTGGGAGAGAGTGGTTAGCAGCCTTAAACTACTCTCACCAGTAGCATCTGCAATTGCTCAGATTGAAGGAGATGACGCTGTCTTGTCAGATGTTCTCAGGCTTTTTACTGATTTAAAAGAACAAATCAGCATTGCCCTACCCACATCCCTGCTGCTCAAAGCAGAGGAGAAGGCAATTGTTCAATTCATACAGACGCATCAAGAATTTTGTGTCAAGCCGATTCATGCTGCAGCATACATGCTGGACCCAAAGCATGTTGGGAGACCAATACTTTCTGGAGAACAGATCAACAGTGCTTACAGTGTGATTTCTACCCTCTCACACCATCTCAATCTGGATGTGGGCAAAGTTCTGGGAAATCTGGCAAAGTTCTCTACCAAGCAAGGTCTTTGGAATGGGGATGGGACATGGGAATCATGCAAGCATATCAATGCACATACCTGGTGGAAGGGACTTTGTGCATCTGAGGCCCTGTCACCTATTGCATCGGTGATACTCCAAATCCCACCTTCATCAGCGGCCTCTGAATGAAACTGGTCACTTTTTGGGAATACGCATACAAAGGTGCGCAACAGGCTGACTAACAAGAGAGTGGAGAAACTGGTGGCTATCCGGGCGAACCTACAACTTATTGAGCCAGATACAGAAGTGTCCACCGCACAGCTAGACACTGACACAGAGGAGGAAATGGACACGTCAGAGCCAGGGTCAGAGAATCAGGAGGAGCAATGAGGAGTAGAAGACTCAGAAGACTCATGAGTAGAAGACTCAAAGGGACAAAATAAGGACAAATTACAGGCTAAATAAGCTGACGCTCTTTTTATTTTATTTTATTGTAGATGGGTCTTTTTTGTGGGGGTTCAATAAAGTTCAAAATTATAACCTCAATAAAGTTTTGAAAGCCTGTTTTTATTTGTATGGAACAGTATGTCTATTTTGACGACAAAGATAATATAAGGGTCAGAGATAAAAACCATCAGTGTGCAAAAAAACTCAAAATTCCCATAAATTCCCATAAATTCCCCAAATTCCCATAAATTCCTGAAAATTCCCATGGAAAGTTTCCTCTTTTAAAAATTCCCAGAATTTTGCAACCCTACTCATGTTTGAGATGGACTCCTCCATTCTCTGCACACTCGCAGTTACCGTGGTTGCAAACCCTATCAGAGCCTCCTGCACTTGTTCCTGAAGTTCCAGCATCGCTCTCTTTCTGGATGGCCCCAGAGGCACAGCGTCCACATGCAGCTGAGCAGAGCTAGGAGCATCCAGAGCCCTCCGACAAGGATTCTCCACTGCTGTCGCTGTCTCCACCATCTGCTGATGCTCACTTGTGAGCTGTGGTACACCAGGTGACAACACTAATCTATCTCGCGAATGACCCACCGAGGTGTGCGTCTCTGCGCTGGTGCTGGGTGCGCTGATGTCTGCTGACGCTGCTCCCTCAGAGGTTGCAGCTTCCTCAGAGGAGTCTTCCGGCTCTTCCTCCTGGACAGTGGGGAGGGGGGCTCTCGATGGTCCTGTGGGGGAGTAAAGGCATGAGTTAGACATGTGATATTAACGTAGCAGACACATCCCATTGTGCAGATGATCAGAACTCAATCTGTATGAACATCAGATGCCATATCAGTCACTCATGAAATCTAAATGAGGGTCGCAAATCTATGCTGTCACTAGCTTGCTGTACTGCACCCATCTGACCGTCCCCCATTTCCATCTCCTCAGCACCTCCGACGATGTCGATAGCAGCCTCCTCAGCGGTGATTAAGTGCGCCATGGAAGGTGGCCCTCCTCCCGTCCTACCCATCTCCCTCTTATTGTGGGCTCTCTTTTCCTGCAATGAGGGACACAAGTGGAGTTTGAGCGAGAATGTTGGAGTGAGTGTAGAGAATCCATAGCATCGATACTTAGAGGGAGACAAAGATGGAGTGAGGTGCCAATACCAAGGGCCCTCCCTGTGCATTGTTAGTTGTTGTCATTGCATAACAGTGAGAGCGAGTGTGAGGGGTGCATCGTAGAATGGTGGAGTGACTCTGTACATAGAGAGAGAGGGATGGGTGAGGGTGCAATAGATGTAAGGGTAAGGTGGGATGTTGAGGAGTAGGTTGACAATGCAGAGTGCTGGTGATGAGAGGAGATGGGAAGCAGATTGAAGGTAAGTGTAATGTTGTACTCACATTTGCTGAGCGGAGCAGATCATTGAACCTTTTGTGGCACTGAACCCAGGTGCGTGAGTACAAAGACCTGCCGCTAACCTCCTCAACAATCTGCAGCCAGGCTGCCTTGGTTTGTTGAAGAGGCTTCCTCCGTCCATTGGAGGGGAACAGGACCTCCCTCCGCCCTCTCGCTCCCTCCACAAGAGCATGGAGGGAGTCATTAGCGAAACTTGGTGAGGCCTTTTGTAGTGTATGTGCTTTAAGTCAGAACTACTTTTTACAGCTCCTGTATACTGTAGTACCGGCAGTGACCACACCGGTATATAAGCTGTGCACATGCCTCTGTACCCCAGTCTAGAGATTAACCTCCTCCAGTAAAGACCTGTTATTTGTTTATGTACAGCATCCATGTAATTATTTATCCACTGAACCACGGATCTAACAGTGGCGACGAGTGTCGATGCGAATCTACCTGCAACATAAAACAAAAAAAACAAAAAAAAAAATAGTCGAGTCCAGGAACACGGGCGTCGACCGCGAGCAACCGCCCAGCAGTCAGGCAGAGATCCAACTTCGCTGGGGAGGCTGTGGAGAGCCGGGCTTGGTTCCCCAGCCACAACGAGCAGTAAGAGACCGACGACAGGTCCAGAGCAGACCCTTCCCGAGCAGCGGCGGCTGGAGCCGACCGACAGCAGAGAGAGAGAGCCGAGCAGCGTCGACGGGGTAAGAAAGAGGGTGAAGAGAGCAGGGCGCAGCCGGGGGCTGATCACCGAGCGACGTCGAGGAAAAATATTGCAAACCGGAGAGAGAGAGGGTAAGAAACAGCCGGGTTCTAGACTGAGCGGCGTCGACAAATATCAAGAGAAGAACGCGCAGAGCACAGCCAGGGATCACGGGCTGATCAGGGTCTGTGGGGCAAAGCAAGGGGAGACGCCATTGAGCCACGGAGAAGCAGGGAGAGCGCGGGAGGCGCCATTGAGCCGCGGAGAAGAAGGAAGAGTGCGGGAGACGCCATTTTGCGAAGCCGCAGCGGAGAAGACGGGCGAGCGCGGGAAGGAAGGAAAGCGCGGGAGACGCCATTTTGTGCCAGCGGAGAAGAAGGGGAAGCGTGGGAGGCGCCATTGGTGATAGTTAACGCACAACCAAGGATGCCGAAGAGTGGCAGTATCTCTACGTTCGACAATGAAGTCGAAGATTGGGTGACATATGTGGAACGTATTGAGGTGTACTGCAGGGCGAATGAAGTGCCAGATGCTAATAAAGCATTGGTTCTGTTAAATTCCATGGGTGCAAAAACTTATGGGTTACTGCGAAATCTAATAACCCCAGAGAAGCCGGTAAACAAGAATTTTGAAAACATAGTAGAAATCCTACAGGACCACTTAAACCCCACACCGCTGCTGATAGCAGAACGATTTAAGTTCCATAAAAGGAACCAACACAAAGACGAAAGCAATGCTGAGTACCTAACGGAACTGCACAAGCTATTGAAATACTGCCAGTTTGGAGCGGGACTAGCAGACACGTTAAGGGACAAGTTTGTGTGTGGGCTACAAAGTGAAGGAACCCAGAAACGGCTTCTATCAGAAAAGGACCTTACGCTGGACAAAGCTTTCAGTATGGCAGTATCACATGAAGCAGCCGCAAGGGGCGCTGCAGAGATACAACGGAGACCACAAGAATATGGCACCAACGAAATGACCTATGGAACAGGGAAGTGCTATTGCTGCGGCAGAACAACACATGACCAGAAAGATTGTTGGTTCAAGGACCAAGTGTGCAGACAGTGTGGGAAAGCAGGACACATAGCAAGAGTCTGCAGGTCTGGGAAGAAAACCAACAGTAAGAAATCTCCACAGAAGTACAAAAAGGTACACCAGGTGATGGACAGTGGTTCAGACGAACAGAAAAGTGACACAGACTCCGGAAGCAAGGAGCTGGGTTGTCTGAAACTACACCAAAATGGAGGATCACCAGACTATCTGGGTTACACTCAAGATAGACGGAGTCCAAGTGGAAATGGAATTGGACACAGGGTCAGATCTAACAGTCATAAATCAAAGAGACTACAAGCGGCTATTTTCACACATACCCTTGAAAGCTACAGAGATTGTCTTGAAGACGTATACGGGGCAAAAAGTCTACCCCAAAGGAAAAATAAGGGTGAAAGTGACATATAAAGGTCAGGAAATACCTAAAATGGATATATATGTATTGCCAAATGGAGGACCACCACTGCTAGGACGTGAATGGATCTGGAAGATACATTTAGATTGGCATTCCATACAGGCACTAAAGGTGGAGGCCAAAAAGGATGACGACGTCACACCTGGACGACTGTCAAAAATGCTAACTGACGCATAAGAAGTGTTCCAGGAGGGACTAGGAACACTAAAAGGAATAACAGCAACAATTAAAATAGAGGATAATGCAAGCCCAAAGTTTCTGAAGGCCAGACCAGTGCCTTATGCGATCAGACCAGCGGTTGAAGCAGAGCTGGAAGGGTTGGAACGTTCGGGAGTACTGTCCAAAGTGGACTGGAGCGAGTGGGCTACACCCATCGTTCCTGTAATGAAGAGGTCGTTGAGTAATACGCCTGGGGAACCAAAGAAGGTCCGCATCTGTGGGGATTTTAAGGTGACAGTGAACCCAGTCCTTCACACGGTGCAATATCCGCTTCCACGAATTGAGGATATTTTCACCTCGCTATCTGGTGGTAAATGCTTCACCAAAATTGATCTAGCCCAGGCGTACTTGCAAATGGAGGTAGAAGAAGCTTCGAAACATTACCTTACGATCAACACCCATAAAGGTCTCTATCAATACAACCGGCTGGTGTTTGGCGTAGCCTCGGCTCCAGCTATCTGGCAAAGGGCGATGGATCAGGTCCTGCAAGGGATTCCAGGGACCCAGTGTTATTTGGATGACATCTTGGTCACGGGCGAAAATGACGGTGATCACCTCGCTAACTTGGAGAAGGTGCTCGCCAGATTAAAGGAATATGGGCTACGGGCTAATCGCCACAAGTGCGAGTTTTTCCAGAAACAGATCTCGTATTGCGGCCACGTCATAAGAACATAAGAACATAAGAAATAGGAGCAGGAGTAGGCCAATCGGCCCCTCGAGCCTGCTCCGCCATTCAATTATATCATGGCTGATCTGATCCTAACCGCCAATCCACTATCACAGAACCATCTCCTGAATCTAACAGAATTAGACACATGAAATAGGAGCAGGATCAGGCTACACAGCCCCTGGGCCCGCTCCGCTACCCACAGGGCCATGACCGATCCGAACCTAGACTCATGTCCAAATTCCTGCCCGCTCCCCCTAACCCTTAATTCCCTTTACTTCTAGGAAACTGTCTATTTCTGTTTTAAATTTATGTAATGGTGTAGCTTCTACAGCTTTTTGGGGCAGCATATTACATGGACCTACCACCCTCTGAGTGAAGTAGTTCCTCCTCATCTCATCGATGAAGAGGGGTTACATAAGTCCCCTGACAAGATTGAGGCAGTAGTCAAGGCTCCAGCACCGGAAAATGTGTCACAACTGAGGTCATTCCTCGGGCTGGTAAACTATTACCACAAGTTCTTACCAAATTTGTCTACGGTATTACACCCGCTGAACACCCTACTGCAAACAGGGGTACCATGGAAGTGGGATGACGAACGTAGACGAGCTTTCCAGAAGTGTAAAGAATTGATCACATCAAAAGAGGTGTTGGTCCATTTCAACCCAGCATTACCAATTCGTTTGGCATGTGATGCATCACCCTACGGCATTGGAGCGGTGCTGTCGCACAAATTCCCAGACGGGTTGGAGAGGCCAGTAGCCTTTGCATCGCGGTCACTAACCTCAGCCGAGTGCAACTACGCCCAGATTGACAGGGAGGCCCTCAGCCTAGTATGGGGAGTAGAAAAATTCAACCACTATCTGCATGGACAGAAGTTCACCTTGCTGACTGACCACCAACCACTTGTCTCCATCTTTAATCCTAAGAAGGGCGTGCCAGTAATGACTGCACAGCGGTTACAAAGATGGTCCCTGTTTCTAGGGGCGAATCAATATGAAATAGAATATAAAGGCACGAGACAGCATGGGAACGCTGATGGGCTATCGCGCCTGCCACTGCCTACTGTGGAGGAAGCACCAGCAGTGGACCCTATCGAGATATTTTATTCGTCGATAATTGAACGATTGCCAGTAACAAACGCGGATATAGAGAAGGAGACCCGCAATGATCCGACGCTGTCACGGGTATATGAATTGACGGTGAGGGGATGGCCAACACATGGCGACTCACTGTTGCCAGCATTCTCATCCAGAAGAGAACAGCTGTCAGCATGCCAGGGGACAGTGATGTGTGGATCCAGAGTGGTGATTCCACCCAAGTTAAGGGAGAGAGTGCTAAATGAGCTACATGAAGGTCATCTGGGGGGAGTGAAAATGAAAAGCCTAGCTAGGGCTTATGTGTGGTGGCTGGGAATCGATCAACAAATCGAAGACCTAACTAAGAGCTGCTTAGGATGCCAGAAGGTCCAAAATGCACCACCACATGCCCCTCTACACCCATGGGAGTGGCCCTCCTCTCCATGGCAACGGGTGCACATTGATTTCGCTGGTCCATTCATGGACTCAATGTTCTTAATAGCAGTGGATGCTCATTCAAAGTGGCCTGAGGTGATAAAGTTGTCTTCAACCACTACAGAGAAAACGATTGCAGTCCTACGGCCCATATTTGCTAGAAACGGTTTGCCAGAGCAGGTCTGCTCTGATAATGGACCACAGTTTGTGTCCGATGAGTTCCAAAAATTCATGAAAAGGAATGGGGTAAGGCATTACACATCCGCCCCGTATCATCCAGCCACCAATGGATTGGCTGAGAGGTTCGTACAAACCTTTAAGAAGGTGATAAAGGCCATGTGCGACAAGGAAATTCCACTACAGCATAAGATGGACAATTTCTTATTAGCCTACCGAAACTCGACACATGCAGTTACTAACCAGACCCCGGCCATGATGTTCTTTAACCGAAGGTTGAGATCTCGTCTGGACTTGCTCAGACCAAATGTGCAAAGAAATGTTGAGGACAAACAATTCCAGCACATCAACGAGAAGCCGACAAGGAGCTTCAATGTAGGGCAACCAGTCTTGGCCCGGGACTATCGAACAGAGAATTGGCAACCCGGAATGATATGTACAAGGCAGGGGCCATTAATGTACACAGTGGATGTCGGGGAGAACATTGTGAGATGCCACGTCGATCAGATCTTAGCATCACAGGAATGCGTCAACCCCATGTCTCAAGTACCTGGGGATGAACCCGACATACCGGTAGCATCTACTTCAGACCCAGTAGCAGTGGAACCCGATGAACTACCCGATGAAAGGGGGTCAGAATCGCCTCTGCACCAAGAACAAGAGCCTCCGGAAAGGCGCTATCCCGAAAGGGTCAGGAAGCCGCCCCAAAGACTGAATCTATAAATGGACTTTTGTTATTGAATGTACATGTAAAAATGTAATTGTTATTTGAATATTAAGGGGGTATCATTAATCTAAAAAGGGAGGAATTGTAGTGTATGTGCTTTAAGTCAGAACTACTTTTTACAGCTCCTGTATACTATAGTACCGGCAGTGACCACACCGGTATATAAGCTGTGCGCATGCCTCTGTACCCGAGTCTAGAGATTACCCTCCTCCAGTAAAGGCCTGTTATTTGTTTATGTACAGCATCCGTGTAATTATTTATCCACTGAACCACGGATCTAACACCTTTGATCTTGACCCACTCATCTCTCTATCTGCCACACTGAAAAGCATCAGAAAATGAAGGAGAAATCACAAGGCTGCGTGGGCCCCTTAAATGCAGCTGAATGGAATACATCAGCAGAGGTGAGCAGCAGACCCGAACCCACTGATTGGGCCGGGTAACGCGTACGACGGGCTTAATAAGCCCAGTTAAGGCAAAATACTTAATGCAGAGCGGATTAATCCGGCAGCGGGACCGGAACACGCTGACAAGCCAACCCAACTCCAACGCGAGGATGAGCTGTCTGTGGTCGCACACCAACTGAACGTTCAGAGAGTGGTAGCCTTTGCGGTTACGGAACACCTCTGCATTGTGATGAGGTGCCCGCAATGCCACATGGGTGCAGTCAGTGGCGCCCTGAACCATGGGGAAGCCCGCTATCCTGGCAAAGCCACATGAACGTTCATCCTGCTTCTCTCTGGTGATGGGGAATGAGATGTACTCCCTTCTCCTTCTGCAGAGAGCATCATTACCTCCCAGATGCAGCAATGGATGGCGAACTGTGAAATGTTTGCAATATCCCCTGTTGAAGCCTGGAAGGAGCCGCTGGCGTAGAAATTGAGAGCGACTGTGACCTTCACTGCCACTGAGAGACATCCTGGTCCTGAGCTGAGGCTGCAGCTCTGGCTGCAGGAGGTGGCAGAGCTCTGCTGAAGCGGAGCCTTCTAAGACACTGCTCCTCTGAGAGATGAATGTAGAAGAAGTGCTACGGAAAACCCTGGGTGGGTAAGGCCTCCTATTGCAAGGTCTGTTGGCCCTTCGCCTACCTCTGGCCACATTTGGCAATCTCTGTCTCTGCATCCGCTGCCTCTGATGGAGTTGCCGGAGGGCGAGGTGGAGTATCAGTACAGCCCCCATAACTGAGAGAAAAGAGGAAGTAGAAATGTTCAGACAAATACAAGTGCAGAAACTGTTAAAGCAGCAACAAATCAAAAATGGAGACAATGTGAATGCAGCCAAAACGCTATCTAACAAGTCATCAGTGAATCTGACCTCCCAATGAATCGGTAAGTGATCCCTTTAAATAACACCCTGAGAGCGCCAATCCCAGGTATCAACGCCTGCTGTTTCTCTCATTCTCAGCGCCAGGCGGTAAGTCAGGGAAACTGACTGAACTTCACATCTGGGGCACGAAGAGGGCATTGCACACTCATTGGCATCACGGTCTGAGCGGTGCGAGAGGGCCAGGCACTAAATGTTGGCGGCGACGCCAAATGCCGACTGAATTTCGCGGGCGGCGTTGGAATTGCCGCGCCTGGGCGATAAGCCCTTAGTGCCCCGTTAGCACCCCGCCCAGGTGCTAACAAGAGGCACAAAAGTACCGAATTTCTAGCCCTATAGCTGTGGAGGGAAAGGGCCGGACGAGATAAGAGGGAACCAGATGAATTGGCCTTCAAGAAAGCATGTATAATGATTATAAAGACCATCCCTTGAAGGAGGGTCTTCATCTGTAAGTTTCGACAAAGAACTCAACATGCCATTGGGCACCTTGTTTTAAGGGGAACCTCTATAGGTTAAATGGTCCTGTCCATATTCTATCCCAGGCCCACCGCTAAAAGTGAATAAAAGGAAGAGCTAAAGAGCCCTTAGCGCAGACGGTGAAGTAAGGACTCCTAAGGATGGATTCGATGCTGACTTCGGTCTAACACTCTTGGGCATTTTGGGAAGAGAGAGGAATAGGAAGAGCTGTTCGTGCACGCCATCCGTCTATCCGATCAGGTCCAGTACCAGCTACTTGTCACAGTCGTATGTTTTTGCTGTATTACTAGTGTGTTATATTCCATCCTAAACTCTGATTAAACACAATATACCCACCATAAATGGGAATGGTAGCGTAGTGGTAATGTCACTGGGCTAGTAATCCAGAGGCCTGAACGTAATGATCCAGAGACATGAGTTTAAATCCCACCACAGCAACTGGGGAATTTAAATACAGTTAATTAAATAAATCTGGAATAAAAAGCTAGTATCAGTAATGGTGACCATGAAACTATTGGATTTTTGTAAAAACCCATCAGGTTCACTAATGCCCTTTAGGGAAGGAAATCTGCCGTCCTTACCTGGTCTGGCCTATATGTGATTCCAGACCCACAGCAATGTGGTTGACTCTTAACTGCCCTCTGAAATGGCCTAGCAAGCCACTCAGTTGTAACAAACCGCTACAAAACACAATAATAAGAATGAACCTTGGTACCGGCTACGGACATGGCAATGGCACACCCAGCCCAGTTGGCCCTACAAAGTCCACCTCACCAACATCTGGGGACTTGCGCCAAAATTGGGAGAACTGTCCCACAGACTAGTCAAGCAACAGCCTGACACAGTCATACTCACAGAATCATACCTTTCAGCCAATGTCCCAAACTCCTCCATCACCATCCCTGGATATGTCCTGTCCCACCGGCAGGACAGACATACCAGGGGTGGCGGCACAGTGGTATACAAGTGGGAAGGAGTGGCCCTGGGAGTCCACAATATTGACTCCGGACCCTATGAAGTCTCATGGCTTTAGGCCAAGCATGGGCAAGGAAACCTCCTGCTGCTTACCACCTACCGCCCTCCCTCAGCTGGGTGGGGGACTTCAATGTCCAAGAGTGGCTCGCTAGCAGCATTACAGGCCGAGGCCTGAAGGACATAACTGCCAGTGTGGGCCTGCGACAGGTGGTGAGAGAACCAACACAAGGGAAAAACCTACTTGACCTCGTCCTCACCAATCTACCTGTCGCAGATGCATCTGTCCATGACAATATTAGTAGCAGTGACCACCGCACAGTCATTGCGGAGACAAAATCCCGTCTTCACACTGAGGACACCCTCCATCGTGTTGTGTGGCGCTACCACTGTGCTAAATGGAATAGATTCAGAACAGAACTAGCAGCTCAAAACTGGGCATCCATGAGGTGCTGTGGGCCATCATCATCAGCAGCAGAATTGTATTCCACCACAATCTGTAACCTCATGGCCCAGCATATCCCTCATTCTACCATTACCATCAAGCCAGGGGACCAACCCTGGTTCAATAAGGAGTGTAGAAGAGCATGCCAAGAGCAGCACCAGGCGTACTTAAAAATGAGGTACCAACCTGGGGAAGCTGCAACACAGGACTACATGCATGCTAAAAAGTGGAAGCAGCATGCTATAGGCAGGGCTAAGCGATCCCACAATCAACGGATCAGATCAAAGTCCTGCCACATCCAGTCGTGAATGGTGGTGGACCATTAAACAACTAACGGGAGCAGGAGGCTCCATGAATATCCCCATCCTTAATGATGGTGGAGCCCAGCACGTGAGTGCAAAAGACAAGGCTGAAGTGTTTGCAACCATCTTCAGCTAGAAACGCCGAGTGGATGATACATATCGGCCTCCTCCTGAGGTCCTCACCACCACAGAAGCCAGACTTCAGCCAATTCGATTCACTCCACGTGATATCAAGAAATGTCTGAGTGCACGGGATACAGCAAAGGCTATGGGACCCAACAACATCCCAGCTATCGTGCTGAAGACTTGTGCTCCAGAACTAGCCGTGCTTCTAGCCAAGCTGTTCCAGTACAGCTACAACACTGGCATCTATCTGACTATGTAGAAAACTGCCCAGGTATGTCCTGTCCACAAAAAGCAGGACAAATCCAACCCAGCCAATTACCGCCCCATCAGTCTACTCTCAATCATCAGCAAAGTGATGGAAGGTGTCATCGACAGTGCTAGCAAGCGGCACTTAACTCACCAATAACCTGATTACTGATGCCCACTTTGGGTTCTGCCAGGATCACTTGGCTCCAGACCTCATTACAGCCTTGGTCCAAACATGGACAAAAGAGCTGAATTCCAGAGGTGAGGTGAGAGTGACTGCCCTTGACATCAAGGCAGCATTTGACCGAGTGTGGCATCAAGGAGCCCTAGTAAAACTGAAGTCAATGGGAATCGGGGGAAAATTCTTCACTGGCTGGAGTCATACCTAGCACAAAGGAAGATGGTTGTGGTGGTTGAAGTTCAATCATCACAGCCCCAGGACATCGCTGCAGGAGTTCCTCAGGGCAGTGTCCTAGGCCCAATCATCTTCAGCTGCTTCATCAATGACCTTCCCTCCAACATAAGGTCAGAAATGGGGATGTTCGCTGATGACTGCACAGTGTTCAGTGCCATTCACAACTCCTCAGAAAATGAAGCAGTCCATGCCCGCATGCAGCAAGACCTGGACAAAGTTCAGGCTTGGGCTGACAAGTGGCAGGTGACATTCGCGCCACAGAAGTGCCAGGCAATGACTATCTCCAACAAGCGAGAGTCTAACCACCTCCCCTTGACATTCAATGGCATTACCATCGCCGAATCCCCCACCATCAACATCCTGGGGGTCATCATTGACCAGAAACTTAACTGGGCCAGCCACATAAATACTGTGGCAACAAGAGCAAGTCAGAGTCTAGGTATTCTGCGGCGAGTGTCTCACCTCCTGACTCCCCAAAGTCTTTCCACCATCTACAAGGCACAAGTAAGGAGTGTGATGGAATACTCTGCACTTGCCTGGATGAGTGCAGCTCCAACAACACTCAAGAAGCTCGACACCATCCAGGACAAAGCAGCCGGCTTGATTGGCACCCCATCCACCACCTAAAACATTCACTCCCTCCACCACCGGCATACTGTAGCTGCAGTGTGTACCATCTACAAGATGCACTGCAGCAACTCGCCAAGGCTTCTTCGGCAGCACCTCCCAAACCCATGACCTCTACCACCTAGAAGGACAAGGGCAGCAGGCGCATGGCAACACCACCACCTCCAAGTACCCCTCCAAGTCACACACCATCCTGACTTAGAAGTATATCGCCAATCCTTCATCGTCACTGGGTCAAAATCCTGGAACTCCCTCCCTTACAGCGCTGTGGGAGTACCTTCACCACACGGACTGCAGCAGTTCAAGAAGGCGGCTCACCACCACCTTCTCATGGGCAATTCGTGATGGGCAATTAAAGCTGGCTTTGCCAGCAACGCCCACGTCCCATAAACCAATACAAAAAAATTATTTTACAAATTAATCCGACGTTAATGCGCCCTTTTACTGGCGCGACTCCCCAGCAATTTCTGGCCCAATCTGTGCCGGATCCCGATTTAGCCTGCATCCCGCATACAAATGAAATCATCCAGCAGCCCCTATGAGTTTCTCGATGTTTGGATCCATTGAAACTAGATGATACAGGTAAGCTGCTTCTGCAAGAGAGCTCTAAAAGGGAATCAAGCTCTTTTTGTTGTATTTTTTGCAATGCATTATATTAATTTTCTTCTACTTTTTTGTTTTTATTTATTGTGTTTGTTCCTGTTTTAGTTTTCTGTTCTCTGTTTTTTGTTGGAGCAGAACATGTGTATAATGTTTGTTAATGAAAAAGCAGCAGAATCACTGGGCAGGCTTCTTTGTTTCTGAGGTCACCAGCCCACAATTTTCTCTGATTAAAGTGAATGGCATAACTTTAAAATCTGAGCTGGGCTGGTCAGGGGTGGTTTCAGGAAGCAGTACTTCACACAAAGTATGGTGGAAATCTGGAACTCTCTCCCCAAAAAGCTGCTGAGGCTGGGGGGGAGGTCAATTGAAAATTTCAAAACTGAGTTTGCTAGATTTTTGTTAGGCAAGGTTATTAAGGGATATGTAACCAAGATGGGTAGATGGAGTAAAGATACAGATCAGCCATGATCGAATTGAATGGCAGAGGCTCAGGCCAACATTCCCAGCATCGAAGCTTTGACCACGCTTGATCAGCTCCGATGGACGGGTCACATTGTCCGCATGCCCGATACGAGACTCCCAAAACAAGCGCTCTACTCGGAGCTCCGGCACAGCAAGAGAGCCCCAAGTGGGCAGAGGAAACGCTTCAAAGACACCCCTCAAAGTCTCCTTGAAAAAGTGTAACGTCCTCACTGACACCTGAGGATCCCTGGCCCAAGACCGCACAAAGTGGAGGAGAAGCATCCGAGAAGGCGCCTAACACCTCGAGTCTCTTCACCGGGAGCAAGCGGAAGCCAAGCGCAGGCAGCGCAAGGAGCGCACGTCAACCCAAGCACCCCACCCACCCGCCCCTTCAACCACCGTCTGCCCCACCTGTGACAGAGACTGTAGGTCCCGCATTGGACTCATCAGTCACCTGAAAACTCATTTTTAATGTGGAAGCAAGTCATCCTCGGTTCCGAGGGACTGCCTAAGAAGAAGAAGAGAACCGGCTGGAGAGGCTGAATGGCCTCCTCCTGTTCCTATGGTGGGTTGGTGAGCACAGATATGGGAAACCAAAGCCATTGTCTTCAACTTCACTTGGAAGGTCACTTGTAAATATTTACAAGAACAGGAAGATCTTGAAAGAATGGGAGATCTGTCAATGGAGTTTCATTGCCTACGAACATATGAAAATGATGGGCAGGAATGGACCAGCTGATCCTTCAAGACTGCCGCACACGCTCGGGGCTAAAAATTCGAGGTCTTACCGCAGGCCATAACCGCCCGATTTGGGGGAAAAAAATGGCAGCCGCCACACGTTCGCCCGCTGCCAGTGGCTCCGGCGGCTGCCGCTATTTTCAGCAGGTCGGCAGTGCTGCTGTTGCCTCTGCTCGCCGAAAGTATTGTACTGAGTCGGAGCGCAAGGTCAATCAGCGTGCAACGCCGAGTTGACGCCCGCCCATCCGTTTTGGATATCGCCGCTCCTCTTGCCGCCCTCCCTAAAGCACTCCCGTGCACGCAGCCGCTAAAAGTGCTGCAGCAGCATTAACAGCCAATGAGGACTCTTCAACTATCAAATGTAAGACAGCCAGGACTTGGCAAGGCTTGGCAGGACTGGCAGGACTTGGCAAGGCTTGGCAGGGCTTGGCAGACCTTAGACGATGATGGAGGCTGACAAGTGGAAAACAGCTCAGATTGATGCCGGAACTTCAAAGGCCTCCTTTGCTAAGGTTCTTCTTTTATACTTTCATTTTTTGTCCATCAGTGGGGCGAGGGCCTAGGGGGTTGCATTTTCTGGCGGCCCTCCGGGAGGCCGACAGTGTTTGTGGGTCAGTAAGTCAATGGGTGAAACCTTGCAGAACAAGCTTTTAGTTCAGAACTGAACACCTGCACAAAACTGCAAATCCCTCGGCAGATTCCCAGCAAATAAAAAACCCGAATTTCTAAAGAGCACCAGGTTGTCTAGAGCTCCATTGCAACGTTTGACGATGATCTCTGATAAGCTCTCTTTTATATCTTTATAATAGCATCACCAGGATGTCACCCCCGAGCAAATCTGGACTCAACTGCTTAAGATTTTAAGGAATTATAATAAATTTATTCAAAATTCTATAACCAATTATTTATCAAATAATTATTTTGTGTTGAGTATGCAAGACCCACTAAAAGCTGGCACAATTACTACACATTTAAACACCGTCATGAGTAACCATTGGGGAAATATTAGTGTTATGGAGAATGCAGCTGCATTCATTTCATGAACTATTAAAAAATCAACAAACATAGTTAGAATTGGGTGGCAGGTAACATTGTTATAGCAAGTACGCCAACTCTTCCGTACATGGCCTACAGGTTCACTCGTTTCTTCCCTGTTCTCCTTCGCTGCAAGCGGGGCACAGACGCGACCTTCGGCCTCCTGCTGAGCTTCGAGCCGGAAAGAGCGCGTTACACCACAAATTCTCCGCACCGCCAATGTTACTTGGCAGGCGCCTGTGCTCTCTTGGCGGGCCGCCGTTAGCCCCGGCCAGTGCTGTTACCGGCAGGTTTCCAGCGTGTTGGAATTTTTAGCCCTTGATGCCTGGAGCATCTTGACTAGACACTTCTTAACACTGCCCGCCACAACCCCCCCAACCACCCCGCCCCCGCACCCGCCCCCCCACCCCCCTCCCCGCATCCCCTGCAGCTATGTAATCTCCTTAAGAGGAAAATAGCTGGGAAAAAACTCAGGGCCAATAAGAGGACAAAAAACTCTGGAGAATTCCTCTTCAACCCCCTCACGTGATCGAAATAAGTCGAGGAGATCACATTGATCATGCGTATGTTCACTGTTAATCCACTTGCCTTTTATATGATGGGATCTGTGCTCAAGCCAAGAACCGATCCAGCTCCCCTCTTGAAGGCTTGCAGTGAGTCAACACCCACTGCACAAGCTGGCAACACATTTCAGAAGCTCACTACTCTCTGGGAAAAGAAGAACCTCCTAACGTCTAGCCGATTTCTACTTTTGCACAGTTTAAATGCACCGCCCCTGGTCCTCCCCAATCTGTCACACTGAAATAATCTATCAATAAGCACGCAATCCAGCCCTTTCATTATTTTATATACCTCTATCAGGTCCCCTCTAAGTCTATGCTGCTCTAAAGTAAGTAGACCCAGCTCTTTAAGCCTATCTGAATATCTAAGGTTCTTTAAGTTAAGAATCATTCTTGTGGCTCTCCTTTTCCAAGGCCTTTATATCACCCTGTGGTAAAACCACCAATGAACTCCTGTACAAATGAATAACTGTCTTTAAAGCAATGTTACAGCACCTATGTCCGTTTGCTGAGTGTAAACAAGCTTTCTGTAAAAACCCTGAAACAACGCGATGACGTCATCACGTTGGTCACGTGGTGCCCCGAGTGGCGGGAAACGTGATGACGTCATGACGTCAGAGGTGGGAGGTTCTGAGTTCAGACCTCATGGAATTAGTTACTGTGTAGACCTGTTTGATGTTGCTCCTGCATGTTTTTGTTTTGTTCACCAGTTTAATTAAATTCGGTTAATTTACTGAACTGCCTCGACCTCAGTGATTTAGATAGGAATCCGTTGATTCCTACAAACCACCGTGCAAGGGGACCAAAACTGGGCGCTGTACTCAAGATGCGATCTAACCAACGACCTGTAGAATGACAGAATGGTGTCCTTTGATGTGTATTGAATTGTTCTATTAATACAACCCAATACCCTGTTAGCATTTGCTATGGCTTCTCTGCATTGGTTGTGAAGCTTTAATGCTCCGTGCACAATAAAACCTAGACCTTTTTCTCTCTGAAACTGCTTTCAGCATTTGTTACCTGTAAATGATAAGTATATTCTGTGTTGGTCCTACCTACCTGCATCACACTGCATTTATCCAGGTTAAACACCGTTTGCCAGTGTTTGGCAACATTCCCCTAGAGCATCTAAATCTTTTGCACTCCTCTGCAGTTTTAACTTTTGCACAAACTTTAGCATCATCTGCAAACTTACTGGCCGTTACCCCCGAACACCACTGTCCAGGCCTTTAATAAAACAGTGAACAGTAGTGGGCCGAACACCGATCCCTGCAGGACACCATTAATAACCAACCCCCAGGCTGATCCACAACCGGTGACCTCAACTTTTTGGTTGTGCGATGGGAGCCAGTTTCTGACCAAATCCCCACTGACAACACGAGATTCCAACTGCAGCCTGTTGAATTCAGTGCTGACCGTCAAGGTAAGCTAAAATTAATTATGGGGTTTGCGTGGAACTCGGCCCATTTGCAATATTTGCTAGTTGAAGTGAGACAAGATAAAAAGAAGTCGATTGGGCTTATACTCGCTGGAGTTTAGAAGAATGAGAGGGGATCTCATTGAAACTTATAAAATTCTAACAGGACTAGACAGACTAGATGTAGGAAGGATGTTCCCGATGGCAGGGGAGTCCAGAACCAGGGGTCACAGTCTAAGGATAAGGGGTAAGCCATTTAGGACAGAGATGAGGAGGAATTCCTTCACCCAGAGAGTGGTGAACCTGTGGAATTCTCTACCACAGAAGGCAGTTGAGGCCAATTCATTAAATATATTTAAGAGGGAGTTAGATATATTTCTTAAGGCTAAAGAGATTGAGGGATATGGGGAGAAAGCAGGGACAGGGCACTGAATTTGGATGATCAGCCATGATCTCATTGAATGGCGGAACAGGCTCGAGGGGCCGAATGGCCTACTCCTGCTCCTATCTTCTATGTTTCTATGAGTCATGCCAAAGAGATGAGCTAGCACCAGAACCAGGCTGCTGGCACCTGCCGTTACACTATTAAGAATATCTGCAGGCCATGGTACACCTACCTCACAATGGCTGATGTTAACTGACTCTATAGTCTGTGGGTCAGCAGAGAAGCAGGCTTCCAGCTTTGCCACCTGCTGCGAGGAGATCTACAGCCAACCCCCACTATAGAACCTGCAGCAGTCGAGGTCACTTTGTTCCTCCACTGTTTTGTCTGAATCTCCCTCCAGGATAGCATCAGGGGTCATCTACACTATCAGCCAATTTAATGATGTACGAGCGGAGGAGATGTAACACCTGCCCCTAAACCTCCCCCCTTTCCCACTGTCCAGGGCCCCAAACACCCCTTCCAGGTGAAACAGCGATTTACTTGTACCTCTCGCAATCTAGTATACTGTATTCGCTGCTCACGATGCGGTCTCCTCTACATTGGGGAGACCAAACGCAGATTGGGTGACCGCTTTACGGAACACCTCCGTTCAGTCTGTAAGGGTGACCCCGAGCTTCCGGTCACCTGTCATTTTAATTCACCGCTCCATTCCCACTCGGACCTCACCGTCCTTGGCCTCTTGTATTGTTCCATGGAAGCTCAACGTAAACTCAAGGAACAGCACCTCATCTTCCGATTAGGCACTCTGCAGCCTTCCGGACTCAATATCGAGTTCAACAATTTCAGATCATAACCTCGGCCCCTATTACACATGTTTTCTTGTAATTTTTCCACTCCTTTCTCCCCCCCCCCCTTCCTTTTGTTTCTCTCTCACACCTGGCAGCTATCTCTTGCCCTGCCAGTACACTTTATACCTAATCTCAGCCTATTACCATCTTGTCTAGCTCTTTTGTTTCTTTCACTTCTTTTGTCCGATCGCAGCCCTGCCTTCGATCTATTTTCTTTTCTTTCCAGTTTTGAAGAAGGTTTCGACCCGAAACGTCAACTCAAATTTCTCTCCACGGATGTTGCCTGACCTGCTGAGTTTTTCCAGCATTTTCTGTTGTTATGCCTGAATGATTGTTGAACAGAGCAAACATTTTTCCAAAAGTAAGATACTGCGGAGGCTGGAAATCTGAAATAAAAATGCTGGAAATGCCCAGCCGGTCAGGCAGCATCTGTTAGAGAGAGAAACAGAGTTAACGTTTCAGGTCGATGACCCTTCGTCAGAACATTTTGATCTCCTTTCTCACTCCATGTTTTGTATCTGATACATTCTGATCGAGGACAGGCTGGAGATGTTAGAAAAAGGATGTCTACCCAAGTACGGTATCAGAAGTGAGAGAGAGATTGGCTCTCAAGAACTAGATAGGTCAGGCTATCCTGGTGAAGGCTGTTTGAAATGTTGCAGCAAATCACACGGGTCGTATTCACCGCAGTTTGGCCCGGCAGAAGCACCTGAAGATTCAGATCTCACCGGGTCTGCTTTAAAACTGAAATAGATGTCTGAGTGACATTTTCTACATGAGCCCCCTGTTTACATGAAATGCATATTGCAAGCTCTGGGGACTAGTGTAAAGTTAACCACCTAAATCTTTGTAGTATGAATAAAAAGTTATCTGCACTGTAGTCTGCCACCCCAGTGGATCTGAAGTGAAGACCTCAGTGAGGAGGTTATAGGCGTAGTGGGCACATCACACAAGAATTGCTTAACTGCGGCTATAGAGGCACTTTTTACCAGCCTCGATATGAAGAACAGAAACAGACAATCCTGAGGCAGAAGTGGACATGCTGAGGTGTGTCTTCCAGCAGGAACATGTGTGTAGTAGTAGTGAAAGATTTGGCAGTTGTCCCGCCTGTTGTCACATCTGGGCCGTCAAGCACCTGTGAACAATTTATATTAGATGTGCCAGAAACCACACAGGACCAGTCAGCCAGAACAACACTTAAGGTATCTGATTCAGGTGCAGAGGCCTCTGGGTCAGGCACATGTGTAAACCTTTCTCTTACTACTGTTCGGACTTCGAGAATTACAAATAAGCGTAACAATGACAGACAAGTATGTGATCAATAAAATTGGTCTTTATTCACACTACAGTTCAAAATTCAAGTGTACGTCGCAATCAATATGTGCCTAATTTACCCGTACATAAAAGTATTTCCCAGCAATTTACACGCTATCCCTGGGTGATTTATATTCCAAGTCAACCATTCATAAAAGTACCCCTTTTAACAATATCTAAGCTCTATGTCCAACTTTCATACATACTCCTTTATCTCTGGGTGATCAATCCAGAAAAGTTGTAGGTCGAAACGTAAAGTGGCCAGCTTCCTCTGTTCGTCTGTTCTTCCGTCCTGTCTTCTATGTCCCTTCTGTGTTCTAAATTCCCCGCCCGTGGGTTACCTCTGTTATCACTGTCTGCCTCCCTCTGATAGGTCAGTTTCACTCCAAACCTTCCCTGATTGGAGTTCCTTCTGCATGACATGTTCATGTTCCTGTGAGGTGTGTGTGGAGGGGGGGACAGGACTTCCTTGTCAGTCGTGCTTCTTCTTCCTGTCCATGTGGCCTTTCAAACAAAGGACCATCTGCTGACCACCAGGCAAAGGATCCCCTGCTGACTTCCACCATTTTGTGCCTTCACAAACAAAGAACACCTGCTGATTTCCTACATTTTGAATCCGTCTGTAACCATTTTGCAATTCATTCTGAACTTCAATCTCCACACAGTAGCAGCGGTTTTATTACAATTTTTAGAATCTTACACATGTGGAGCTCTCACACAGGCCGGTAGGGAAACCATGTAGTCAGCCAGCAACCCTATTCCTTCCATTAGTGAATCACTGAGGAATGGTACGCTAGTTGTCCCATGCTGCATTCATACAAGGAGAACCACTGAGTAAAATCATACTGATGTGGCGGAGCCACCAAGGGTCTCAGAACAATTAGTAATAATCCCTTTAACTACAGTGTAGTGCAGCCGCGGACTGCACCTTTAAACTGCCTGTTAACTGTACTGTATTGTGTTTTCCTGCACTCCACGTGATGACGTCATGACGCCGATCACGTGACCACCAGTGGCGCGAAGAACGCGATGACGTCATGACGTCAGCTTCCAGAATCTTCCAGTAGTCGTCGAGTGCCCAGCAAGCTGATTAGACCTGTGTACCGTTTCTCCTGTAGTTTCCCTGTTAACTTCGTTGTTCATTAAAACCTGTTGATTTGATTCATCGAGTCGAATACCTTATTCAGATAGGAACCTCCATTCCTACGCTGACACCATTCATCGCACAGATAATTGTAGAAATAAAAACGCTATACTTGAATTGCAATGTTGCACAGAGTATCCATCATAACAGTTTTCTGGAGGAAGCAAGGCCAGACCAAAAGCTACGGTAACGGATGAAATGGACAGACGATGGCAGGAAACTGTAGCAGAAAGTGAGATAGGAAAAGTATATTGGCATTTGTTGAATGACGGGTTTTTAAGGGGGTCCATCTGCTGGACTTATTAGAAAGCATGAGCTATTAGTTCCTGTCTCCTTCCCACAATAGTGGTACTGTGACTGGTTTGCTATCTTCTCTCCTGGCCTCCTTTCTTGCTATGGCTTCTTTTTTTATTCATTCTCAGTATGTGGGCTCCACTAGCAGGGCTGGCATCTATTGCCTATCCCTAGTTGCTCTGGATTTAACTGAGTGGTTTGCTAGGCCATTTTAGAAGGCAGTTAATAATCAACCGCATTGGTGTGGGACTGGAGTCACATATGAGCCCAGACCGGGTAAGAACAGTAGATTTTCTTCCCTAAAGGACATTAGTGAAACAGTTGGGTTCTTACAACAATCTGGACAGCTTCGTGGTCACTTTTATAGGTATCAGCAATGAGAGGCGATCTTATCGAAACATATAAGATTGTGAGGGGGCTTGATCGGGTGGATGCGGTGAGGATGTTTCCACTGATGGGCGAGACTAGAACTAGGGGGCATAATCTAAGAATAAGGAGCTGCCCTTTCAAAACTGAGATGAGGAGAAACTTCTTCACTCAGAGGGTAGTAAATCTATGGAATTTGCGACCCCAGAGAGCTGTGGAAGCTGCAACATTAAATAAATTTAAAATGGAGATAGACAGTTTCCTAGCAGATAAGGGAATTAGGGGTTACGGGGAGAGGGCAGGGAAGTGGACGTGAGTCTAGATTTGGATCAGCCATGATCCTATTGAATTGCGGAGCAGGCCCGAGGGGCCGTATGGCCTACTCCTGCTCCTACTTCTTATGTTCTTATGTTTCCCAGAATTTTTAAATAATTCAAATTCTCAAACTGACAGGATAGGATTTGAACTCATGTCATCTGGATTACTAGTGCAGTCCTCTGGATTACTAGTCTAATAATACAACTATGCCGCTATCATACCTGTGGTGTATGTAACCGGTCCACCTTTAAGAGAACTATTTTAAGAGATGCACTTGGCTGCTGTATACTGTAATACCGGTGGTGACCACACCGGTATATAAGTGCTGTGTAATGATTTATTGGGCAGTTCAGCCTGACCTCCGACTAGTAAAGACCTGTTGAATTTACTCTTGTGGTCTGTGTGCAGTGATTCTTATTAAAAATAACTAGAACACACAGACTTAACAGTGGCGATGATGACGATCTTACCCTGCGGCAGAGATATATCCAAGGCAGTTTAACGGGCGTCGAGAAGAGGCATCCGCCCTCATCATCCTGCTGAGAAAAGACTCGGGTCTGAAGAGCAAGGAAGAATCCTGACACGAAGCCTTCCATCAGCAACAGGCAGTGATCATCCCTTCTATCACGGTGGTGGGTAAGCCGATCAGCGACGAGCAGCAAGTCGGCCACGTTGGCTGTGAAGTAGGGGAGGGAAAAACGGAGGATATAAGGGCGGAGAACTCGACCACGGCCGGGGAAAAGAGCCGGACAGAAGTCGGGGCCAGAGGCGCTGAGACTGGGGCAGCGTAAGGCACGGGAGCCGCGGTGAATGCAAACGCAGCCGGTGTAAAAGACCGGGCTGCAAGCGGGCTGGGAGACGCAACAGCGTCGAGAGAGAGCTCGACCGCGACCGGGGAAAAAGGCCGGGCAGCTACCGAGGCCGCGAGGCGCGGGATTAAATTTAAAAAAACCGCGGAGAACTCAGCCGCAGCTGGGGGAAAGGACCGGACTGAAAGAGGGGCTGGGAGGCACGATTTGAGAACCACTGGGGAGGGCGAACGCAGCAATACGGCAATCGCCATTACAGCTAGCGGGGGAGAAAGGCAAACGCGGGAAGCCGCCATTTTCATAGGCGGGGGAAGAAGACAAGCGCAGGAAACCGCCATTTTGAAAAAAAAAAAGAAAAATTTCTTTTTGTTTCTCAAGAAGATTGCGAGGATGCCTAAGCGTGGTAACATCAACGATTTCGATCCCGATGTTGAAGATTGGGCCACGTATGTAGAACGCATAGAGATTTATTGTAAGGCAAATAAAATATCAGATGAAGATAAAGCACTAACCTTACTAAACTCAATGGGTGTGAAGACATACGGGCTATTGAAGCATCTTCTAACACCAGCTAAACCGGCGGATCAGGCTTTCGCTAATATTGTTGCTGTCCTGAGAAATCATTTGAACCCCACACCGCTGATGTTAGCGGAACGATTTAAATTTTATGCGAGAACGCAACTGAAAGAGGAAAGCAACGCAGAGTATTTAATTGAACTGCGTAAGCTAGCGAAATACTGTCAGTTTGGGGAAAGACTGACAGAGGCACTGAGAGACAAATTCGTGTGTGGATTGTCGAAAGAAGGAACACAAAAGCGGCTGCTTGAAGAGAATGATCTTACACTTGACAAGGCTGTCACTATTGCAGCATCGCACGAAGCCGCAGCGAGAGGCACTGCGGAAATGCAGCTGAAGGCAGCGGTACTCAGCGTAGATCAAATGGCTTTGGGTACAGCGAAATGTTATCGTTGTGGAAAGACAACACACGATCAGAACCAATGCTGGTTTAAAAATCAGGAATGTAGAAAATGTGGCAAGCTTGGTCACATAGCTAAAGTATGCCGGTCAGGAAAGAAGACCAGCAACAAAAAGTCACCGCAGGAAAAGTGCAGAAAGGTACATAAGGTGGCTGAGAAGAGTTCGGATGAACAGAATTCGGATTCAGACTCCAACAGCAAGGAACTGGGTAGTCTGAGAATTCACAATGTGAGTAAGGAAGCTGACCTACAAACTATCTGGGTCACACTTCAGATAGCAGGAGTCCAAGTGAAGATGGAATTGGACACCGGATCGGCGTTGACGGTCATGAATAAGCAAGATTACAAAAGGTTATTCACACATATTCCCCTACGGAATACGGAGATAGTATTGCAGACATACACGGGGCAAAGAGTATACCCCATCGAAAGATAAAAGTCAAGGTGGTACACAAGGGCAAAGAACACCAAGGAATGGACTTATATGTACTACCTGAGGGAGGTCCACCACTTCTGGGACGGGAGTGGATCAGGAAAATAAATATGGACTGGCACTCCCTAAAAGCAATAACGGTAGATTCCGGAAAAAAAGATGTCAAACCTGAACGATTGTCCAGAATATTGGATGAGGCTAAAGAGGTGTTCCAACAGGGACTGGGAACACTGAGAGGAATTACGGCAAAAATCAAGATTGCAGAACATGCAAACCCAAAATTTTTCAAAGCCAGACCGGTACCTTATGTGATACGACCTGCTGTGGAAGCTGAGCTGGAAGGGCTAGAACGTTCAGGAGTACTGTCTAAGGTGGACTGGAGTGAGTGGGCCATGCCCATTGTTCCCGTCATGAAGCGTTCATCGAGTAACAAGCCAGGGGAACCGGGGAATGTCCGCATCTGTGGAGACTTCAAGATCACGGTTAATCCGGTGCTTCACACGGTGCAATATCCGCTTCCGCGGATTGAGGATATCTTTGCTTCATTGTCTGGCGGGAAACACTTCACCAAGATAGACCTGGCGCAAGCGTACTTACAGATGGAAGTTGAGGAAGAGTCGCGCCAGTATCTCACAATCAACACGCACAGAGGCTTGTATCGATATAATAGACTGGTTTTTGGAGTGGCTTCGGCTCCAGCAATTTGGCAGAGGGCCATGGAGCAGGTATTACAGGGAATTCCAAGCACTCAATGTTACTTGGACGATATCCTGATTACAGGAGATGACGATGAGGAACACCTTGCAAATTTGAAACTGGTGCTCACCAGATTGAAGGAATATGGACTTCGAGTTAATCGCCAGAAATGTGAGTTCTTTCAGAAACGGATCTCGTACTGTGGTCATGTCATTGACCAGGAGGGGCTGCACAAGTCACCTGACAAGATCGAAGCTGTTGTGAAGGCTCCCGCTCCGGAAAATGTATCCCAGTTGAGGTCGTTCCTAGGGTTGATTAACTATTACCATAAGTTTCTGCCAAATCTATCCACGATGCTGCACCCGCTGAACACTCTTTTGCAGAAAGAAGTACCATGGAAGTGGAGCGAGGACTGTAAGAAGGCCTTTCGCAAAAGTAAGGCATTGATCACCTCAGAGGAAGTGTTGGCTCACTTCAACCCAACGCCACCTATTCGTTTAGCTTGTGATGCTTCTCCTTATGGTATTGGAGCAGTACTCTCACACAAGTTGCCAAATGGCTTGGAAAGGCCAGTCGCATTTGCATCCAGATCATTGACCTCCGCTGAGCGCAACTATGCTCAGATAGATAGGGAGGCTCTCAGCCTTGTGTGGGGAGTAAAGAAGTTTAATCATTACCTGCAGGGCCAGAAGTTTACACTGCTGACAGACCACCAGCCGTGGTATCCATTTTTAACCCTAAGAAGGGTGTTTTGGTGATGACAGCACAGAGGCTCCAGAGATGGTCCCTTTTCCTAGGGGCACATCAATATCAGATAGAATTCAAAGGTACAAAGCAGCATGGTAATGCCGATGGGCTGCCGCGCCTGCCACTACCTACTGAGGAGGAGGCACCGACGGTTGACCCGGTGGAGTTATTTCACTCGACCATCATCGAATGTTTACCTGTCACCAATGCAAATATTGAAAGGGAGGCTAGGAATGACCCGACACTGTCCCGGGTCTACGAATTGACAGTAAAGGAATGGCCAGCCCATGGTGATCCACTGTTACCGGCATTCTCAGCAAGACGAGAACAGCTGTCCATCTGTCAGGGAACATTGATGTATGGAACAAGGGTGATTATCCCTCCTAAGTTAAGAGAGAGAGTTCTAAAAGAACTACATGAAGGTCATCTGGGGGGAGTCAAGATGAAAAGCCTTGCTAGGGCTTATGTGTGGTGGCCGGGTATCGACCAACAGATAGAGGATCTGACGAAAAGCTGCTCAGGGTGCCAAAAAGTGCAAAATGCACCTCTGATTGCACCGCTGCATCCATGGGAATGGCCTTCAACCCCATGGCAACGTGTACATATTGACTTTGCTGGTCCATTCATGGACTCCATGTTTTTAATTGCGGTGGACGCACATTCTAAATGGCCAGAAGTGATTAAAATTACTACCACGACCTCGGAGAAGACGATCGCGGTGCTAAGAACGATATTTGCAAGAAATGGATTGCCAGAGCAAATATGTTCAGACAACGGACCACAGTTCGTGTCAGAGGAATTCCAGAAATTCCTGAAGAAGAATGGGGTGAAACATTATACCTCTGCCCCATATCATCCAGCTACGAATGGGCTGGCCGAGAGGTTTGTACAGACGTTCAAAAAGGCAATAAAGGCCATGAGCGAAGATCAGATTCCACTGCAACACAAGGTGGACAATTTCCTACTGGCATATCGAAACGCCACCCATGCAACAACAAACCAAAGTCCTGCCATGATGTTCTATAACAGGAGGTTGCGGTCCAGGTTGGACTTGTTAAAACCAAATGTGCGGAGGGAAGTCGAAAACAAACAGTTCCAGCATATCAATAACAAGCCCACTCGGAGTTTTGAAATAGGACAACCGGTGTTAGCCAGGGACTATAAAAACGAGAAATGGCAATCTGGAACAATTCGGGCCAGACAAGGACCCCTGATGTACATGGTAGATGTTGGTGAAAATGTAATGCGACGTCATGCTGACCAACTGGTGAGATCGAGAACAAGGGTCGAGCCCATGGTTACGACAGAGACAACCATGGAGGAAGTTAGTGAACCTGAAGCATCTACCTCAGAAGTGAATATACCTGATGATGATGTCCTATCCATAGGGGATCAACTAGATGAGTCACCCCAGCAACGAGAACCAGAGACCCCTGAAAGGCGTTATCCGTCTCGGATCAGGAGGCCTCCTCAGAGACTGAATCTGTGAACTGTTTTTACATGAAGTTGTGTATATATGTTATTATGTTATGTTTAATGGGGAATATATACTGTTAAGCTAAAAAGAGAGGATTGTGGTGTATGTAACCGTTCCACCTTTAAGAGAACTATTTTAAGAGATGCACTACTTTATCTTGGCTGCTGTATACTGTAATACCGGTGGTGACCACACCGGTATATAAGTGCTGTGTAATGATTTATTGGGCAGTTCAGCCTGACCTCCGACTAGTAAAGACCTGTTGAATTTACTCTTGTGGTCTGTGTGCAGTGATTCTTATTAACAATAAGTAGAACACACAGACTTAACAATACCCGTATGCTGCCTTTATTCCTCCATGGTGTAACCGCCTTGAAAGGCAAGGTTGTGCAGTGTGCAGCAGACAGCAATCAATAAGGTGACTCTGTGGAAGCTGTACTGCTTCACCAGTCCTCCCCAATCAGTCTGTAGCAGATTCAAAGAGACTACCAATATGGTGGCAATCAGCAATTTTAATGATCAAGCACAACTAGTTACACACAGTAACAAGGCAATACCTACAAAAGGTGAATCCCGTAAAATCTTGGAAAATATATTTTCTGTGGTTGCACTCTCATCTTGTCTTAGTTGGCTAACTCTTCATTGCAAGCCTGATTGTTTTTCTCTCTCTCTCTCATATTCCAAAGCCAATCTTCAGGGATTTTCTGGGCTTTAAGTTGGTTGACAGCTATGCTGTTGGTTCTTCTCAGGTAGATCGGATGTTATCTTTTTGCGTGTGCTCCTTGCATGAAATATTAAGTTGAAATTACTTTTGCATATCCCAAATGAACACTTACACAAGAGACTCCTCCAAACTCATCAAATGGCACTTACTTGAATCTATGCTAAATTTATATAAAAATATATATTCTTTAAATGTCTCACCAATGATTGTTTTGTCATTTAAAAGTGTAAACAATGCACTTTCTTTACATGAGTAGATTTATTAGATGCAACACCTGCCCTTATACCTCCCCCCTTCCCACTGTCCAGGGCCCCAAACACCCCTTCCCAGGTGAAACAGCGATTTACTTGTACTTCTTGCAATCTAGTATACTGTATTCACTGCTCACGATGTGGTCTCCTCTACATTGGGGAGACCAAACGCAGATTGGGTGACCGCTTTGCGGAACACCTCCGTTCAGTCCGTAAGGGGGACCCCGAGCTCCCAGTGGCCTGTCACTTTAATTCACCGCCCCATTCCCACTCAGACCTCTCCGTCCTCGGCCTCTTGCATTGTTCCACGGAAGCTCAGCGTAAGCTCAAGAACAGCACCTCATCTTTCGATTAGGCACTTTACAGCCCTCTGGACTCAACATAGAGTTCAACAATTTCAGATCATAACCTCGGCCCCTATCATATTTATATATTTTTTAACCACACCTTTGGTTTGTGCCTTTTCCTTTTTTTCTCTCTCCCACATGACAGCTGTCTCTCACTCTGCCAGCGCATTTCACACTTCATGTCTGTTTCTTTACCTGTCCTATTACCATCTCGTCTCACCTTGAATATCTCTTAATGTCTCCTCACCCCTCACAAACCTTCCCTTTTGTTCTTTCATCCCCTCCCCCATTTCCCAGCCCCAAAACTTGCTTTTCCATCTGTTTAATTTCCTGCTTTTTTCTCAGTTCTGACGAAGGGTTTCGACCTGAAACATTGACTCTGTTTCTCTCTCCACGGATGCTGCCTGGCCTGCTGAGTTTTTTTTACAGCTTTTTCTGTTGTTATTTCAGATTTCCAGCCTCTGCAGTATTTTGCTATCGTATTAGATTTATTATCATCTGTTTTAGTCAAGCCTCAAATTACTATCAATTCACCCCTGGAAACCACTTCTCAAACATTTAGCAATTGTTCCCTGCATGCTTCTCCTCCTTGTTGCTCCTGAAGTGGTCACTGTAGAGTTCAATGGTGCCAGGCACGGAGAGCACTATTTGTGTACAAAGAACAAAATACCCACAATCATTTTCTGGTTTGCTCCAAAAGCACCAATTGGGAACTTGAAGTGCCAGATGGTTCCTGGAGAAAAAGATTACAAAAAAACATTAAAAGTAATGTATATTCTCAAATGCTATACTCTGTAATTAGGTAGTAGCTTACGAAATCTAAATTTCACAAGGCAGTAGGCAGCCCCACCATGCTCACTAAAATCTGAGGCCATATTGAGAATCCTACATTCATTACCATGTAATACATTTTAAACTTTTAGCCAGAAATACTTTTTAAAAGAAGACATATAAAAGTAAATAAAACATACCAGCATTGTTACAGTAAAGGAGGTGGTAGCAGAGAAATTGGACAGGAAAAAATAGATGAAGAAGAGGCACTTAAAAGCTTGGCAGCGCTCAAAGTACAGAAGTCACCCGGATGGATGGTATGAAACCTAGGTTGCTGAGGGAAGTAAGGGTGGAGATAACAGAGCCTCTGGCCACAATCTTCCAATCCTCCTCAGATATGGGGTGGTGCCAGAGGACTGGAGGATTGCAAATGTTACACCCCTGTTCAAAAAAGAGGAGAGGAATAAACTACAGGCCAGTCAGCCTAACATCGGTGATGGGGGAACTTTTAGAGACAATAATCCGAGACAAAATTAATTGTCATTTGGAAAAAATATGGGTTAATAAATTAAATTCAGCACGGATTTGTTAAAGGCAAACCGTGTTTGACTAACTTGTTCTTTGATAAAGTAATGGAGAGGGTTGATGAAGGTTGTGTGGTTGATGTTGTGTATATGGAATTTCAAAAGTCCCACATAATAGACTTATCACCAAAATTGAAGCCCCTTGAATTAAAGGGGCAGTGGCAACATGGATATGAAATTGGCTAAGGGACAAAAAGCAGAGAGTAGTGGTGAACGGTTATTTTTCAGACTGAGGAGTGCAGAAGAGCATGCCAGGAGCAGCACTAAGTGTACCTAAAAATGAGGTGCCAACCTGGGGAAGCTGCAACACAGGACTACATGCGTGCTAAACAGCAGAAGCAGCACGCTATAGATAGATGTAAGCGATCCCACAATCAATGGATCAGATCAAAGTTTTGCAGTCCTGCCACATCCAGTAGTGAATGGTGGTGGACCATTAAACAACTAACGGGAGGAGGAGGCTCCATGAATATCCCCATCCACAATGATGGCGGAGCCCAGCACAGGAGTGCAAAAGACAAGGCTGAAGCGTTTGCAACCATCTTCAGCCAGAAGTGCCGAGTGGATGATCCATATCGGCCTCCTCCTGAGGTCCCCACCATCGCAGAAGCCAGTCTTCAGTCAATTCAATTCACTCCACGTGATATCAAGAAATGGCTGAGCGCACTGGATACAGCAAAGGCTCTGGGCCCCAACAACATCCTGGTTGTCATGATGAAGACTTGTGCTCCAGAACTAGCCGCGCCTCTAGCCAAGCTGTTCCAGTACAGCTACAACACTGGCATCTACCCGACAATGTGGAAAACTGCCCAGGTATGTCCTAGCTACAAAAAGCAGGACAAATCCAATCTGGCCAATTACCATCCCATCAGTCTACTCTCAATCATCAGCAAAGTGATGGAAGGTGTCGTCGATAGTGCTATCAAGCAGCAATTACTCACCAATAACCTGCTCACTGATGCCCAATTTGGGTTCCGCCAAGATCACTCAGCTCCCGACCTCATTGCAGCTTGGTCCAAACATGGACAAAGGAGCTGAATTCCTGAGGTGAGGTGAGAATGACTGTCCTTGAAATCAAGGTAGCATTTGACCAAGAGTGGCATCAAGGAGCCCTAGTAAAACTGAAGTCAATGGGTATCGGGGGGGGGGGGAACTCTCCACTGGCTGGAGTCATACCTAGCACAAAGGAAGATGGTTGTGGTTGTTGGAGGTCAATCATCACAGCCCCAGGACATCGCTGCAGGAGTTCCTCAGCGCAGTGTCCTAGACCCAACCATCTTCAGCTGCTTCATCAATGACCTTCCCTCCAACATAAGATCAGAAATGGGGATGTTCGCTGATGACTGCACAGTGTTTAGCGCCATTCACAACTCCTCAGATAATGAAGCAGTCCATGCCCACATGCAACAAGACCTGGACGACGTTCAGGCTTGGGCTGATAAGTGGCAGGTAACATTTGGGCCACAGAAGTGCCAGGCAATGACTAATTCCAACAAGCGAGAATCTAACCACCTCCCCTTGACATTCAACGGCATTACCATCGCCGAATCCCCCACCATCAACATCCTGGGGGTCACCATTGACCAGAAACTTAACTGGACCAGCCACATAAATACTGTGGCAACAAGAGCTCCTGTCAGAGGCTGGGTATTCTGCAATGAGTGTCTCACCTCCTAACTCCCCAAAGCCTTTCCACCATCTACAAGGCACAAGTAAGGAGTGTGATGGAATACTCTCCACTTGCCTAGATGAGTGCAGCTCCAACAACACTCAAGAAGCTCGACACCATCCAGGACAAAGCTGCCCACTTGATTAGCAGCCCATCCACCACTTTAAACATTCACTCCCTCCACCACCGGCATACCCTGGCTGCAATGTGTACCACCTACAAGATGCACTGTAACAACTTTCCAAGGCTCCTTCGGCAGCACCTCCCAAACCTGCGATCTTTTCCACCTAGAAGGACAAGTGCAGCAGGCACATGGGAACACCACCACCTCCAAGTTCCCCTTCAAGTCACACACCATCCTGACTTAGAACTTTATTGCCTGACATGAATCAGTCATTCATGAAAGAAAGACTTATGAAATAATACTGAGCAGCCTACGGATGGGGCTGTCCAGGGAGAGTATAAATACTCGGGCATGGGCCCAGCTTGCGCAGGACATTCTTAACAGGAACTAGTGAAGGACACAACTAGACCTCCATGTTGTAAAACAGTTTATTAAAGCTTTGTTTAATGCTCAGACCAAGTGCCTAGTAGTTTTCTTACATCATCGCTGATCCTTCATCGTCGCTGGTTCAAAATCCTGGAACTCCCTCCCTAACAGCACTGTGGGCGTACCTTCACCTCACGGACTGCAGCAGTTCAAGAAGGTGGCTCACCACCACCTTCTCAAGGGTAATTAGGGATGGTCAATAAATGCTGGCCTTGCCAGCGACGCCCACATCCCATAAACAAATAAAAAAAAGGAAAAATGGGTCAGGGCTGTGGCAAATACACAGGGGCAGGCAGTCACCACGAATCAGAAAATCCTAGCTCATAGTCCTTCATTGAACTGAATAGCCAAGTTATCTTTCCCCCAGATATCTACCAATACCGTTCTGTGATCATGTGAAGAAGTAAATGGATTTACTTACCTGCTTGCTGTCAAGAACACCTTGCCTGGAGTCTGCAAAGCAGAACATTTTGTAGAAGGTGAGAGACTGGTAAATGTTGGTGATCAGAGGGATTTGGGGGTCCTTGTACACAAATCACAGAAAGTTAACATGTAGGTACACAATGCAAGTAGGAAGGCAAATAATAAGTCAGCCTTTATTACAAGGAGGTTACAGTAGAAAAGTAATGACGTCTTGCTGCAATTATATATGGCTTTGCTGAGACCACAGCAGGAGTACTGTGTGCCGATTTGGTCTCCTAACCTAAGGAAGGATATACTTGCCTGGTGTTCAACAAAGGTTCACTAGATTGATTCCTGGGATGAGAGGTGTAATGAAATCTGTTTGTCTTGCCTGTATTTGTTTTGCACTCATGTATATCACCCTCCCCCACACTGTGTATAGTTTCACTTCCTCTTTCCTGACTAACCTGGAAGGTTCCAGGTCTTGGCTCTTGGCTCCGCCCCTGACTTCTCTTACATAAAGATTCCAGGATCTGTATGACTCATTCCTGTGAGCCAGTCGGTGTGTTGAGATGTTAGCTCTGATCTTAGTGATTAAAAGCCAACTTGTTAAAGTCTATAACTTCTAGTTTTGTGGTTATTGAAGGCACATCAAGAGGGTTGTCCTATGAGGATAGATTGAGTAGAATGGGCCTATACTGATGGAGTTTATAAGATCGAGAGGTGATCTTATTGAAAAGTATAAAATACTTAGAGGGTTTCACAGACTGTTTCACTTTGGTTGGAGAGTCTAGAATGAGGGGTCATAGTGGCAGCATGGCTCTCATTATGAGTGCTGGTCAGGAGTGGTGGGGTTGTGGAGGGGAGTCATCAACCTGGTGTAGAGTGGATAGCCCTTGTCTCCAAGCAGCCACCCTTGGGCTTGACGTGGTGGCTGGAAGATTGCTGGCACACCGGACTGGCGCAAGATGAAGGCATCATGACTGCTGCCAGGATAGTGGACATTCACCATCATGATGCGCTGGGCGTGGTCACACAACAACTGCACATTGAGTGAGTGGTAGCCTTTGTGGTTACAGAACATCTCAGCATTGTTACACAGTGCCCGCAAAGCCACGTGTGTGCTGTCGATGGCGCCCTGCACCATGGGGAAGCCCGCTATTCTGGCAAAGCCACCTGCACACTCGTCCTGCTTTTCTCTGTTCAGAGAGAAGACAACATAGTCCCTTCTCCTGGAGTAGAGTGCATCTGTGACCTCTTGGATGCAGCAATGAATGGTGAACTGGGAGATATTAGCTATGTCTCCTGCTGCAGACTGGAAAGATCCACTGGCGAAAACATTGAGGGCCAAGGTGACCTTGAGGGCCACTGGGAGAGTTGTGGTCACCCTGCTCTGAGGCTGCAAGTCTGGTTGCAGGAGGTGGCAGAGTTCTGTGACCACCTCCTTGGTGAAGCGGAGCCTCCTAATACAGTGCAGCTGGCTTAAGTGGATATAAGAGTAATGCTCTCGGAAGACCCTAGGTGGGTAAGGCCTCCTGCTGAGAGCCCTCCTGGTCCTCCTCCCTCTGCGAGCATCTTGTCCTCTTCTTCGTTGCCTCTGCTCCATCTCTGCTACGATACTTGAGTGCGAGGGGGACTGCAAGCAGAACCCCCATGACTGTGAGCAAGTGGTGTGAGCAGAACCCTTTAAATGAGAAGCAAAGCCTTCTCCACTTGCAGCAACACTCCCTGTAACCTCAGTAACTCTAAGCAAGTTTAGAAAGCTCCAAGAGTTGCAGAAACTTAGACGGAGCCAGTAGAACTGAAAAAGGATATCAGCTGCAAGTTGCTGATAACGATGCCTTTGAATAACGCTGCTGGGGAGTCCTTCTGGCTACTGAACGCTTGCTCAGTTGGTCGTGATTACAAGAGGGCGTTGAATGGAGAGCGACATCCAAAATGGCAGATCATGCGTCAAATCAGCGTTGCACACTCACTGATGTCACAATCTGCCTAATCTAAATATCTGCAGTGAGCGCAGGCAACGGCAGCA
Organism: Somniosus microcephalus; assembly: GCF_052327205.1. Lineage (NCBI taxonomy): Eukaryota > Metazoa > Chordata > Chondrichthyes > Squaliformes > Somniosidae > Somniosus > Somniosus microcephalus. The sequence goes on from NC_140993.1 coordinate 269,829,910, forward strand.
CTGCTGACCTGCCCAAAATGGCGGCCACTTCAGGACCCGTCGGCCGCCATTTCTTCTTCAAATGGGCATTAACAGCCAGCGCCAAACCCCCAAACTTCTAGGCCGGTGTGTTTTCTGACGAGGTTTGTGCTTTATTTACAGTACTATATTTTATTTTACTTTCCTTTATTTATGGTGGTGGACAATTAAACAACTAATGGGAGGAGGAGGCTCCATGAATATCGCCAGGATCAATGATGGCGGAGCCCAGCACGTGAGTGCAAAAGACAAGGCTGAAGCATTCGCAATGATCTTCAGCCAGAAGTGCCAAGTGGATGGTTCATCTCAGCCTCTACCCGAGGTCCCCACCATCACAGAAGCTTGGGCTGATAAGTGGCAAGTAACATTCGCGCTACACAAGTGCCAGCCAATGACAAGAGAGAGTCTAACCACCGCCCCTTGACATTCAATGGCATTACCATCGCCGAATCCCCCACCATCAACATCCTGGGGGGTCACCATTGACCAGAAACCTAACTATATTCAGGATGAAGAGTTGAATTCTGACTGGCATTGTCCTTTGTGTACAGTCCTATATTCAGGGTGACTTGTGTTTCATTCTATCGAGGTTGTCCTTTATATACCATATTCAGGAAATGCTTCAAGGACACCCTCAAAACCTCCTTGAAAAAGTGCAACATCCCCACCGACACCTGGGAGTCCCTGGCCCAAGACCGCACAAAGTGGAAGAGAAGCATCCGGGAAGGCGGCGAACACCTCGAGTCTCTTCGCCGGGAGCAAGCGGAAGCCAAGCGCAGGCAGCGCAAGGAGCGCACGTCAACCCAAGCACCCCACCCACCCGCCCCTTCAACCACCGTCTGCCCCACCTGTGACGGAGACTGTAGGTCCCACATTGGACTCATCAGTCACCTGAGAACTCATTTTTAGTGTGGAAGCAAGTCATCCTCGGTTCCTAGGGACTGCCTAAGAAGAAGAGATAACAGCAGAAAATGCTGGAAAAGCTCAGCAGGCCAGGCAACATCCATGGAGAGAGAAATAGAGTCAATGTTTCAGGTCGAAACCCTTTGTCAAGACTGAAGAAGCACAGGAAATGAAACAAATTAAAAGGCCAGTTTGGGGGCGGGGAGAGAACAAAAGAGAAGTGAAGAGGTATTCAAAACAAGAGGAGATGGTGATAGAAACATACATAGAAAATAGGAACAGGAGTAGAAACATACATAGAAAATAGGAACAGGAGTAGGCCATTCGGCCCTTCGAGCCTGCTCCGCCATTCAACGAGATCATGGCTGATCATCCAAACCCTAGCACCCGGTCCCTACACCGACAGCTATCCCACCCAAGCCCCACGTATTTAATCCCCCCTAACACTAAGGGCCAATTTTTTTTATCATGGCCAATCAACCTAACCCGCACATCTTTGGACTGTGGGAGGAAACCAGAGCACGCGGAGAAAACCCACGCAAACACGGGGAAAATGTGCAAACTCCACACAAACAGTCACCCGAGGCCGGGTTTAGAACCCGGGTCCCTAGCGCTGTGAGGCAACAGTGCTAACCACTATGCCACCGGACTAGTGGAGACAAAAGATGGCTCTAGATTAGGTGTGAAATGCGCTGGCAGAATGGGAGACAGCTGCCATGTGGGAGAGGAAAAAAAGGGGGGGGGGGAGGAGGGCCAAAACAAAGGTGTGGATAAAAAATAAGTAAAAATGTAATGGGGGCCGAGGTTATGATCTGAAATTGTTGAACTCGATATTGAGTCCGGAAGGCTGTAAAGTGCCTAATTGGAAGATGAGGTGCTGTTCCTCGAGCTTAAGCTGAGCTTCCGTGGCTTTTGCTATCATAAGAAGAAGAGATATTCAGGGTGATTTGGATTGAATTCTGACGAGGGTTGTGCTTTTTATACTATAGTCGGGTACCTTGGCGTCAATGACGATGAGTGTTTGCTTTATTTACAGTCCTATATTCAGGGTGACTTGGGTTGAATTCTGTCGAGGGTTGTGACTTAGTTGTGGTGAGTGCCTCTCTCCTCCGGGGTGTTTGTGGGCTCGTTTACGTGATTGCATCGGAACGAACTGCAGCATCCCAAAGCTCAATGGAAAACTTGAAATTAAAATAGCACAGCCGTTGTTTTGCTGTGACGGTGTGTTTTTTTTTGTGCATAAGGTAAAGTGAGCTGGAGGTTCCGCGCGGTCTGTGGCTCACTGGGACAGTGCAGGGCTTTTTGCAGACCTGGCAGTCAGTCAGTCCCTCCCTGGCACCTTGGAAACCTCAATTCCTGCACCTTCCTGCTAATAAAGAGCCGGGTGTTGCACAGGGAGAAGCGGGGCTCCCGGGGCAGAGTGGAGCAGACTGTGAAGGAAGAGCAGGGAGAGGAGAGAGGGGGAAGGTGTTGGACATGGGTTCTGTCACTTCAACACTGCTGAGGTCCAAGAACGCCGTGGTGCAGGTGAACTCTGGGCAGGAGAGCGCCGAGCCCAGCTCCTCCGGCTCCAAGCGCTGGAGCCACACCAGCCGCAGCGGACTGAAGCTGCAACTGAGCCGGCGAGCCCAGGAAACTGGCTGCCCGCTCCTCATGGGGCAAGAGACGCCGCCGGGCGAACTGGAGAGCATCAAATCCACCCCCCGCATCTTGGGAAATCGCACCTGTAAGTACAGCAATGATAATATCTGAAAATTCAGTGCCAGACAAAACAAAGATAATGTACTTTACAAAAAATAAGCGAGCAACAGGAGTGGAGGAACATTAACCCAGTGAATGGAGATTACTTCACATTGAAGGGAGCTCCCCCCAGTGAATCCACAAGTAGAAAAAATAATAAAATACACTGGGGGGAGGGGGGGAGAAATTCAGTTGGTCAGTGCCTCCCGTTAGCGCCTGGCCAGGGAGCTATTGAAGTAGCGCCGGGGCGAGGCGAATCCAGCACCGCACGCCAGATCCGGTCATCCCTTAGCGGCGCTGCTAACGGTTAGCGCCCGGGGGTTTAGCGCCAGACAGATCGCGACGTCAGTGAGAGTGCAACACTCACTGGCCGCCCGATCTGCCAAATTGATTATCACCCCCTGCCTTCGCGCCTCGCCCCGACAACGACAGGAAGAGGAGGCGTGAAGCAGGCGGACGGCAGCTCCAGGGGCGATATCTAAAGGGATCAGTCGCAGCTGTCAGGTTAGTGCTGTTTCACTGCTTCCTTGTCAGTTTGCAATTGTGCAAGAGTTTAATTTAGTCATTTAAAGGTTCTTTAGTATCAGGAGTGTTGTGGCTACTAAAAATTTGTTACATTTATTCTGACAAAATTTCATACTGCTACACATCGTTATATTAATGGGGGCTGTACTGGCAGCTGACCTCACCCTCCAGTATCTACTGCGGAGGGAGCGGAGGCAGCGAGAATGATTGCAAGATGTGGCCAGAGGGAGGAGAAGGGCCATCAGAGCTCTCAACAGGGGGCCTTACCCTCCGAGGGTATTCTGAGAGCACTTCTCCTACCTCCAATTAAGCGAGGAGCAGTGCATTAGAAGGCTCTGCTTCAGCAAGGATGTGGTCACAGAACTCTGCCACCTCCTGCAACCAGACCTCAAGTCAACATCAAGTCAACCATGGCTCTCCCAGTGGCAGTCAAGGCCACCGTTGCCCTCAATTTCTTCGCCAGCGCCATTGACTGCACCCACGTGGCTTTGCGGGCACTGCATAACAATCCTGAGGTCTTCCCTAACCGCAAAGGCTATCACTCACTTAATGTGCAGTTAGTGTGCGACCACAGACAGCGAATCCTCAATGTCAGTGCCCGCTACCCTGGCAGCAGCCACAATACCTTCATCCTGCGCCAGACCGGTGTGCCAGCATTCTTCCAGCTGCCACATCAAGTTCACGGCTGGCTGCTCGGAGACAAGGGCTATCTGCTCTCCACCTGGCTCATGACTCGCCTCCACAACCTCAACTTTCCTGCTTAGCACTCATTTAATGAGAGCCATGCCACCACCAGGAACATCATCGAGCAGACCATCAGGGTGCTCAAGCAACGGTTCCGGAGGAACCCTGTGGTACTCGGCTGAGCGGGTGTCCCATTTTGTGGTGGTCTGCTGCATGCTCCACAACTTGGCCATTATTAGGGCCCAGCCCTTGCCACCAGGGATTGTGGGGCCACCTCAGGAGGTGGAAGAAGGAGAGGAGGGGGAAGACGAGGATGAGGAGGAAGTGGAAGACGAGGAGGAGGAGGAGGTACAGCAGTGAGGGAGGAGGCAGCCACTCAATTGACCTTCTGGAAGGGTGGTCTGTGACTGCTTCATCAGACTGTAGTTCCAATAAATTAATCTCCAGATCCCCGTTGCTCACCATATCCCTATCATTCCATCCCTGTCGCAGGCCATATCACAGTGCAAAGCTGAAATGAGAGACACCTCAAAATCATCCAAAGCCAATTAATAAAGTATTTCAATAATCAGTGAACACATATTTACAACAACAATATCACCTATTCACCCTTGTGCAATCCCTTAGTGCCTGTTGTTATTGTGCCTTTGCCTACTCTAGTGCTCCTATGAAGTGTTGAGCCAGTGGCTGCAGCGCAATGGGTGGAAAGCTGCTGAATGTCCGTGTGGGAGACTTCAGATGGCCTTGCAGGACGCCCTCGACCAGCTCTGGGCCTGGAAGGCCCGGCTGTAGACTGCACCACCTCAACATGGGTGGCAGCAGCCTGGGCTGGCTGGATGACAGGCAGGGACAAGGGCAATGGCGGACTGCCAGTGTGGGAGCAGGAACGCTGTCATCCTGAGAGAGGACAGCAGGTTCCTGCTCCATTGACCCACTGTCACTCCCCCGGGGCAGCTCCTCAGCATCCCTAGCCATCTGCTGGAGCACAGATTGCTGGCCTGCTGCGACACCGTGAAAGCCCCGGTGGACGGTGGTCGACCCAGCCACAATGACAGCAGTCAGAGCTTGTGTTGCATCAAGCTGAGACTGCATGAGAGCAGTCTGAGAATTGATGCCATCAATCATAGACTGCATTACAGCACTAAGATGTTGCGTCGCTTTCACCTGTGCTGCAATGGAAGCTGCGACATCGCCCATCACACATGGCATCAGGTCTGGGTCACCACGGTCTCTCTGGGAGCCCACCATCCTCTGCAGACTGCCAAGGATGGGCTCCATGGTGTGCGCAGAGCTCTGTGCAATGTTGGAGGTGGACTCCTCCATGCTCCTTACCATTGCTGAGAGGCTCTCGGGCACCCTTGCCATTGCACCTATCATCTCCCTGTGCATGCCCATCACCCTTTTAAAGGCCTCCCCATTGAGGTCCTCATCTGAGTCGTGTACAGCAGAACTCGTGCGTGAACTCGCCTCCAGGGAGCTGGCCCCCGAGCTACCCTTTCCCCCTGGCCTTGCTGCAGCCCATTCGTTCCCGGTGCATCACCCTGTGCAGATCCCGCTACTATACTGGCCTCTAAAGAACGTGTCGAGCCAGTATCTGAGCTGGTGTCTGCAGGTGATACTTGCAGTGACGCGGTGTGTTCTTCCTCCTCCTCTTCTCCCGCCTCGCTCTCTGCGGTACCCTCAGGGACAGGCTGCTTAGCTGCTTGCTCATTATCTGAAAGTACAAAGGCACAAGAGTCGGGTTAAGGTGAGGGGAGGGGGCAGGAAGGGAGAAAGGCATGATTAACTGGAAAGTGGGAAACACTTGTGGGGTGAGGGGGAAGTGGGATGTGAGAAGAAGGAGTAGGGATGAACATACTGTTGTTGTCCCCAAGGGGGCCAACATCGCCGGTGGCCACGGCGCCCACCACTTGGTGCCCAATGATTTGCAGCACTCTTTCCTCCAGCTCAGAAAGCGGTAGGGTGTTGGTTTGTCCCCCACCTGTGTGCTTCTGCTCCCTTCTGTTGTGAGCGACCTTGGCCTGCAAGAGAGAGGAAAGTGTGTGAGTGAGTGTGGAGCAATGTGTTTGGGAGATGTGCCTGTCATAGTTGAATAGCTGTCATTGTGCGTAAGGTGTGAGATGTGGGTGTGAGTGTTAGTTGGTGGAGATTGTTGGTGGGTGAGTGCTGGGGGTGTGGTGCTTTGGGCAGTGTGTGCAGACTGTGGCTCAGATGGTGGTATGTTGCATTTGTTGAAGCATTCAATCACCCTGACCACCCGAGTGAGGTCGTTAAACTTCTTCCTGAACTGTGTGGGGGTCCTGGGGACCACAGTGCTGTCCGAGACCTGCTGGGCTACCTCCCTCCCCATGGAGCGGAAGACTTGCGGCGAGGGCCTCCTGCCACTTGCTGGGTACAGCACTGCCCTCCGTCTCTCCACAACGAGGAATCTGCGAGCTCTCTCCCTGGGCCGTTGATCTGCCATAATGATACCTCCTTCAGTGGTCCGGTTCCTTCTCCTTGGCCTTCTGCTGCTTGCTGAGACAGCTGCAGAATCAGCAATGTTGAAAATGAGGTTCTGCAGCATCAATGAACCTCCCCTTTAAGAACTGGAAAGAGCCTGTGGCAATGATGACCAGCGATTAGACTGCACCTGAAATTGCTTAGCGCTTTGAGTCTAACGCCACTGAGCTAGGTCATTAGCGCTTGATTTAGCGCTCCAGTCCTTTCTCTGAGCGCTAACACTTAATTTAGCGTGCAGCGAGATTCATTAGCGCTTGGTGCTAAATCTCAAACTTTTCAGAAGTTAGCACTCATTCCTGGGCGATAATGAATTTCTCCCCCACTGCCTTTTGTTTTCAATAGAGTAAGTTCGTATTATTTATGGAATCTAGAAATTGCTTGTGTCAGCAGTGATAATGAAAGTGGCAAGGAAAAGTATTTGTAACTGTCAGTTAAACTTTATTTCATTTGTGATTACGTCACTTTTACAATGGTTTATATTATCATGCGTAAACTGAAAGAGATTATGGTTCAAAAACCTCCTGATACGATTACTATGACTAGGGCTTATCCAATATCAAAACTGTAAAAATGTTAGTTTGATTTATATTGGACAAAAGAACTCCCGAGTTGTCTGTAGGGCCTCTGTGAAATTTATCCTTACACTGAATACACAGTTAGGAACACTGGAACAGGAATAGACCATTCAGCTCCTGGCTCCACTCAATGAGATCATGGCTGATCTGTACCTCAACTCCACTAGCCTGCCTTTGCTTCATCTCCTTGACACCCTTATCTAACAAGATTCTATCTGTCGCAACCTTGAAAGCTTCAATTGTCCGAGCATCCACTGCCTTTTGAGGGCGAGAATTCCAGATTCCTATTACCCTATGTGTGAAAAAGTGCTTCCAGATTTCCCTCCTAAATGGCCTAATTCTAATTTTAAGATTATGTCCCCTCATTCTTGCCAAAATTGTTTATTTGTATCTACCCTATCGGATCCTTTTATACACTTTAAACAACTTGATCAGATCACCCCTCGCTCTTCTAGAAGTGCCAGCTGTGACTCAGTGGGTAGCACACTTGCCTCTGAGTCAGAAGGTTGTGAATTCAAGTCCCACTCCAGGGACTTAATCAAAAATCAAGGCTGCCACTCCCAGTGCAGTGCTGAGGGAGTGCTGCACTGTTGGAGGTGCCGTCTTTCGGATGAGACGTTAAACTGAGGCCCCGTCTGTTTTCTCAGGTGGATGTAGTAAAAGATCCCATGGCACCATTTCGAAGAAGAGCAGGGGAGTTAGCCCCGGCATCCTGGCTAATATTTATCCCTCAACCAACATAACAAAAACAGATTATCTGGTCATTATCACATTGCTGTCTGTGGGAGCTTGCTGTGTGCAAATTGGCTGCTGCGTTTCCTACATTACAACAGTGACTCCACTTCAAAAGTACTTCATTGGCTGTAAAGTGCTTTGAGATGTCCGGTGGTCGTGAAAGGTGCTATAGAAATGCAAGTCTTTCTTTTTAGACTTATGGGAATACAAGCCAAGTTTATGCAACATATCCTCATAATTCTGGGTGAACCTGTGCTCCACCCTCCCCGAGGGCAATACATCCTTACTGAGGTGCAGTGCCCAAAACTGAATGCAGTGACTCCAGATGTGATGTGGCCAAGGCTCTGTACACCTGTAGCATGACTTCTTTCCCTTTGTATTCCAGCTCCATTGAGATAAAGGCCAGCATTCCATTAGCCTGCTGTGGAAGGACAGCTGCTGGCTGCATCACTGGAGGGCCATCCTCAGCAGCTGGGCCCTGCAAGGCCTGTGCGTCTGGCATGCTCAGCCTGGGGGTGGGAGGAAGTGCTCCTGACACCTGCTGCCTTCCTGCTGGTCAACAAGGTGTCCCTCGTGTCCCTGGTCTGTCTCCATAATGGGTGCTGCTACAGGAGGGCACAAGGGCGCCCGCTTCAGTACAGTAGTGCTTGCTGCAAGCGTGTCAACTGGTTGTGCAACAAGCTGGAAAAATATGCCCACAGTGTGAATAAAGTGCCGCATCTCCTGGAGCCTAGAAATTGCAGCTACCTGCCATGGTCCTCAATCAACTTCCTTCGCATCTCTGGACCCCAGTAGTCCTCCTCCCACTCGTCCTCACACTGGGCCCGACACCTACCCATCTTACAGGGCTCCGTGACATATCTCCCCCATGATCCAGTGGTCCCTCACCCCCCGACAGCTCAGACTCAGCCTGCGAGACCCCCCGCCCCGCCGCCTCTCACAGGTCCCATAGCAGCTGCTTGACGGATTCCTGTGAGAGAGGAGGCTTGTGTGTCTGGTTGGCCAGGGGGGGGTCGGCTCCCACGGGGGGAGTTGAGGTCTGTCGCGGTCAAGCGTCCCCCTCACATCAGCACCCTCAAGGTACAGCACGGGAACAGGAGTGAAATCGCCACTTTGTTTGTCCTTCCCCCTCCCCCGGGGCGTACAGCCTCCTCTTCCTCCTGCTGGACCCCCAATACTCCTTCTAATGCTCAGTCACCACCTCAGTGACCTCTACAGCCCCTGCCTCAGTGACCTCTACAGCCCCTGCCTCAGTGACCTCTACAGCCCCTGCCTCAGTGACCTCTACAGCCCCTGCCTCAGTGACCTCTACAGCCCCTGCCTCAGTGACCTCTACAGCCCCGGCCTCAGTGACCTCTACAGCCCCTGCCTCAGTGACCTCTGCAGCCCCGGCCTCAGTGACCTCTGCCTCAGTGACCTCTGCAGCCCCGGCCTCAGTGACCTCTACAGCCCCAGCCTCAGTGACCTCTGCCTCAGTGACCTCTACAGCCCCTGCCTCAGTGACCTCTGCAGCCCCGGCCTCAGTGACCTCTGCCTCAGTGACCTCTGCAGCCCCGGCCTCAGTGACCTCTGCCTCAGTGACCTCTACAGCCCCGGCCTCAGTGCCCTCTGCAGCCCCTGCCTCAGTGACCTCTGCCTCAGTGACCTCTGCCTCAGTGCCCTCTGCCTCAGTGACCTCTACAGCCCCTGCCTCAGTGACCTCTACAGCCCCTGCCTCAGTGACCTCTACAGCCCCGGCCTCAGTGACCTCTACAGCCCCTGCCTCAGTGACCTCTACAGCCCCTGCCTCAGTGACCTCTACAGCCCCGGCCTCAGTGACCTCTGCAGCCCCTGCCTCAGTGCCCTCTGCCTCAGTGCCCTCTGCCTCAGTGCCCTCTGCAGCCCCCTCCTCCTCAGGTTGCTGTGGATCAACAAGGAAGAAGAAAATGTTACAATGGTGCAGCATTTTCATTTGCCACATGACATAAGTTTTATCGTCTCATTCTATGCGCGACACAGATAAAGGCAATCCACCCCAAGCGGTGTATGCCAGTGATCACATGCAGCCCAAGCATTTTTCCACTCTCATTTCCTTTTCTAACCCTGCAGCCATGAAAGAGATGTTAAACATGCAGCCCATGGAACACAAGCAATTCTCAAATCTCAGATGTCCCTCCTCTCTGTCACAACCTTCTTTGTCTCCTGGCCAGGTGACATATATTTACAGAATCTACAGCACAGAAACAGGCCATTCGGCCCAACTGCTCCATGCTGGTGTTTATGCTTCACGTGAGCCTCCTCACACCCCTCTTCATCTAACCCTATTAGCCTACCCTTCTATTCCTTTCTCCCACATGTGCTTATCTAGTTTCCCCTTGAATGCATCTCTGCTATTCACCTCAACTATTCCTTGTGGTAGTGAGTTCCACACTCTGACCACTCTTTGGGTAAAGAAGTTTCTCCTGAAATCCCTATTGGATTTATTAGTGACTATCTTATATTTATGACGTCTAGTTTTGGTCTCCTCGCAAGTGGAATTTTTTTCTTCACATCTACCCTATCAAACCCTTTCATAACCTTAGAAAGCTTTATCAGGTCAAACCTCAGCCTTCGCTTTTCTACAGAAAAGAGCCCCGGCCTGTTCAACCTTTCCTGATAAGTATATCCTCTCAGTTTTGGTATCATCCTTGTAAATCTTTTTTGCACCTTCTCCAGTGCCTCTATATTCTTTTTATAATAGGGGGACATACTTTGGTTCTGTCTTCACAAAGGAGGACACAAATAACCTCCCAGAGATGTCGGGGAACATGGGTCTAATGAGAGGGAGGAACTGATAGAAATCAGTATTTGTAGGGAAATGGTTTTAGGGAAATTGACGGGATTGAAGGCCGATAAATCCCCAGGACCTGATAATCTACATCCTAGGGTACTTAAGGAAGTGGCCCTAGAAATAATAGATGCATTGCTGGTCATCTTCCAAAATTGGCGGGTAGCTAATGTTACCCCACTATTCAAAAAAGGTGGTAGAGAGAAAACGAGGAATTACAGACCGGTAAGCCTGACATTGGTAGTGGGGAAAATGCTAGAGTCCATTATAAAAGATGTAGTAGCAGAGCACTTGGAAAACAGTGAATGGATCGGACAAAATCAACATGGATTTACAAAAGGTAAATCGTGCTTGACTAATCTACTGGAATTTTTTGAGGAGGTAACTGGTAGAATAGATAAGGGAGAACCAGTGGATGTGGTGTATTTGGACTTTCAAAAGGCTTTCGATAAGGTCCCGCATAAGAGATTAGCATGTAAAGTTAAGGCATATGGGATTGGGGGCAAGGTATTGACTTGGATAGAGAACTGGTTGGCAGACAGAAAGCAAAGAGTTGGAATAAACGGGTCTTTTTCCGAGTGGCAGGCAGTGACTACTGGGGTACCGCAGGGATCGGTCCTTGGACCCCAGCTATTCACAATATATATTAATGATCTGGACGAGGGAATTAGATGTAATATCTCCAAGTTTGCAGACGACACAAAGCTGGTTGGGCGTGTGTGCTGTGAGGAGGATGCCGAGAAACTCCAGTATGATTTGGACAGGTTGGGTGATTGGGCAGAATCATGGCAGATGCAATATAATGTGGATAAATGCGAGGTTATCCACTTTGGTGTCAAAAACAGGAAGGCAGATTATTATCTGAATGGCAATAGATTGGGAGAAGGGGAAGTGCAACGAGACCTGGGTGTCCTTGTGCATCAGTCGCTGAAGGTAAGCATGCAGGTGCAGCAGGCGGTTAAGAAGGCAAATGGTATGTTGGCCTTCGTAGCGAGGGGGTTTGAGTACAGGAACAAGGATGTCTTGCTGCAGTTGTACAGGGCGTTGGTGAGACCACATCTTGAGTATTGTGTGCAGTTTTGGTCGCCTTATCCGAGGAAGGATGTGCTTGCCATGGAAGGAGTGCAGCGAAGATTCACCAGGCTGATACCTGGAATGGCAGGAATGACGTATGAGGAGAGATTGGGTCGATTGGGCCTGTACTCGCTGGAGTTTAGAAGAATGAGAGGGGATCTCATTGAAACTTATAAAATTCTAACAGGACTAGACAGACTAGATGCAGGAGGGATGTTCCCGATGGTAAGGGAGTCCAGAACCAGGGGTCACAGTCTAAGGATAAGGGGTAAGCCATTTAGGACAGAGATGAGGAGGAATTTCTTCACCCAGAGAGTGGTGAACCTGTGGAATTCTCTACCAAAGAAGGCAGTAGAGGCCAATTCATTAAATATATTCAAGAAGGAGTTAGATATATTTCTTAAGGCTAAAGGGATCAAGGGATACGGAGAGAAGGCAGGAATAGGGTACTGACTTTGGATGATCAGCCATGATCTCATTGAATGGCGGAGCAGGCTCAAGGGGCCGAATGGCCTACTCCTGCTCCTATCTTCTATGTTTCTATGTTTCTATGTTAAGTCGCCTGGTCCAGATGGTTTGCATCCCAGGTTGCTAATGGAATTGGGGGAACATCCCCACCGACACCTGGGAATCCCTGGCCCAAGACCGCACAAAGTGGAGGAAGGCGCCGAACACCTCGAGTCTCTTCGCCGGGAACAAGTGGAAGCCAAGCGCAAGGCGCACACGTCAACCCAAGCACCCCACCCACCCGCCCTTTCAACCACCGTCTGCCCGCACCTGTGACAGAGACTGTAGGACCCACATTGGACTCATCAGTCACCTGAGAACTCATTTTTAATGTGGAAGCAAGTCATCCTCAGTTCCGAGGGACTGCCTAAGAAGAAGAAGAAGACTTTTTAAATGCAGTGAGGGTTTCTGCCTCTACCACCCTTTCAGGCAGTGAGTTCCAGACCCCCACCACCCTTTGGGTGAAAATATTTCTCCTCAACTCTCCTCTAATCTTTCTACCAATTACTTTAAATCTATGCCCCCTGGTTATTGACCTTTCTGCTAAGGGAAATAGGTCCTTCCTATCCACGCTGTCTAGGCCCCTCATAATTTTATACACCTCAATTAAGTCTCCCCTCAGCCTCCATTGTTCCAAAGTAAACAACCCCAGCCTATCCAATCTTTCCTCATAGCTAAAGTTCTTCAGTCCTGTCAACATCCTCGTAAATCTCCTTTATACCTTCTCTAGTGATATCACATCTTTCCTGAAATGTGATGACCAGAACTGTAAGCAGTACTCTAGCTGTGCCCTAACTAGTGTTTTGTACAGTTCAAGCATAACCTCCCTGCCTTGGCTAATAAAGGAAAGTATCCCGTATGCCTTCTTAACCACCTTATCTACCTGTCCTGCTACCTTCAGAGACCTGTGGACATGCACACCAACATCCCTCTGTTCCTCTACACTTCTATGTATCCTACCATTTATTGTGTATGCCCTTGCCTTGTTAGCCTTCCCCAAATGTATTGCCTCACACTTCTCCAGATTGAATTTCATTTGCCACATATATGCCAACCTGACCAGTCCATTTATATCTTCCTGCAGTCTACAGCTATCTTCCTCACTATCAACCAAACGGACAATTTTTGTATCATCTGCAAACTTCTTAATCATGGCCCCTACATTGAAGTCTAAATCATTGATATACACCACAAAAAGCAAGGGACCCAGTACTGGGCCCTGCGGAACTCCACTGGAAACAGTCTTCCAGTCACAAAAACACCCGTCGACCATTACCCTTTGCTTCCTGCCACTGAGCCAATTTTGGATCCAACTTGCCAATTTCCCTTGGATCCCATGGGCTTTTACTTGTCTGACAAGTCTGCCATGTGGGACCTTGTCAAAAGCCTTGTTCAAATCCATGTAGACTACATCAAACGCGCTACCCTCATCAACCCTCCTTGTTACCTCCTCAAAAAATTCAATCAAGATAGTTAGACACGACCTCCCTTAACAAATCCATGCTGACTGTCCTTGATTAATCTGTGCCTTTCTAAATGAAGATTTATCCTGTCCCTCAGAATTGTTTCCAATAATTTGCCAACCACCGAGGCCTGTAATTTCTCGGTCTATCCATTTCTCCCTTTGTAAACAATGTTACAACGTTAGCAGTCCTCCCGTACCACACCTGTAGCCAGAGAGGATTAGACAATGATGGTCAGAGCCTCCGTCATTTCCTCCCTTGATTCTCTTAATAGCCTGGGATCCATTTCATCTGGGCCTGGTGATCTATTTACTTTCAAAGATTGTAAATCCCTTAATATTTCCTCTCTCATTATGTTTATCTCATTTAATATTTCACACTCCTCCTTCTTAACTAAAATGCTTGCATTGTCTCTCTCTTCAAAGTATTCATTAGGAACAATGTCCAAGCTTTCTGCCTCCAAACACAGGTTACCTTTTTGGTCTCTAATAGGCCCTACTCTTTCCTTAGTTATCCTCTTGCTCTTTACATATTTATAAAACATATTTGGTTTTCCTTGATTTTATTTGCCAATATTTTTTCACGCCCTCTCTTTGCTTTCCTAATTTCCTTTTTAATTTCACCCCTGCATTTTCTATACTCCTCCAGGCTTTCTGCAGTATTGAGCCCTCGGTATCTGACATAAGCTTCCCTTTTTTGCCTTATCCTACCCTGTATGCCCCTTGCCATCCAGCGGGCTCTAGATTTGGGAGTTCCACCTTTTTCTTTGTGGGAATATATTTGGTCTGGACCCTCACTATCTCCTCCTTGAATTCCTTCCACTGCTCTGACACTGATTTACCTTCAAGTAGCTGTTTCCAATCCACATTTGCTAAATCACATCTCAGCTTAGCAAAATTGGCCTTTCCCCAGTTGAGATCTTTTACTCCTGGTCTAACTTTGTCCTTTTCCATAACTACGCTAAATCCAACTGAATTATGATCATGACCACCAAAATGCTTTCCCACTGATACCCTTTCCACCTGCCCAGCTTCATTCCATAAAGCTAAGTCCAGAACTGCCCCCTCTATTGTTGGGCTTGCTAAGTACTGGCTAAAAATGTTCTCCTGAATGCATTTGAAGAATTCTGTGCCCTCTATACCTTTTAAACTGATTCTATTCCAGTTAATATTAATATTATTGAAATCCCCTACTATTACTGCCCTATTGTTTTTGCACTTCTCAGCGATTTGCCTACATATTTGCTCTTCTATCTCCCTCTGACCATTTGGGTGTCTGTATTACAGTCCCAGCAGTGTGATTGCCCCTTTTTCTTTCTTCAGTTCAACCCATATGGCCTCATTTGATGATCCTTCTAACATATCAACCCTCCTCACAGCTGCAATTGTTTCTCTAACTAATATTGTGATCGCCCCTCTTTTTTAACCCCTCTCTATCTCGCCTGAAAACCCTGTAACCAGGAATGTTGAGCCGCCATTCCTGCCCTTCTTTCAGCCATGTTTCAGTAATAGCTATAATATCATACTACATCAAATGTAGCTCTCGGCCTCGTGGATACACTGCAGCGATGCCAGCCACTGCTCACACCCTGAAACCCGAGCTCGAGCACCTCCAGCTGATGACACTTCCTGCACATGTGGTTGTCCAGGACACGAGAAGCATCCTGGGGTCCCCACATGGCACAGGATGTGCATTCAACGGGACTGAGGTGCCCTGCCATGTCTCTATTTATTAGACTACCAACTAAACTTCTTAGTTTAACCCAGTGCGCTAACTTAGAGAGAAAAAAGACAAAAAGTACCACTGAGATACTAAACACAAAGAGCCTAGATATTATATAGTTAGATACTTACCTTAGAATCCTCGGTTCTGTGGCTCCACTCCTTCTTTTGAGTTGGACATGAGAAACCGCCTTCCTCCTCTCCATCGAATTCCTACTAACACCAAATTTTTCTGCTGGTGATGCACTCCGATTGTGATTCACCCAGCTCTGTCTCCAAGCTCTGTGCTCAAGCTCATATGGATTAGTGTTTCTGGATATACAGAAAGTACCAGATGAAAGTTATCCCATATGAGATCCAGTCGGTCCCCAACACTCCTGTGAGGCGTAAAGTGCTTCAACATTGATAATGTGTCTAGGACCTGGCTTTTAGTGAGTTTCAAGAATGGCTGTTGGAGGCTTGGAAAACAAATGCCACTTTCTCTGCCCTCTTGGGGTATGATAGTTCACCAAGGTTTTCAGGTCTCACCTCAAATGCCACTCTCTGAGCCCCAGCATCAAAGTGCGATAAGATTGTTCTCTTCTGGTTCAAAGTCTACGTTGTTCAAGCCCCCATACTGCAGCAGTCAAAATGGGACCTTCCGATCTGTATGGCTGAGTTACTGACTGAATAAACTCCCAGTCACTGGTGGGTGAGAGGGGAGGGAGGAAAGTGAAAGGCTCTGATGTGATCCTGAATGACAGTGTACTGTGGTACATCTTGATACTGAATTTACTATTCAGTATTATGTGGAAATGACTGAATTAAAAGGGGACACACGTTCAACAGTTTGCCTGGCATTGTCTTTTGTTGATGGAGCTGTACTCCAACAGTGGTCTTTCAAAGCCGATACCTTTCTTCCCATCTTTCCTCAAAATAAAATGTTCGTGACGATATTCTAGATATCAACCACCGATCCACCTACAATATAATTTCCCTTCAGCATCTGCTGCATATACATCAGGTATACTAATCTGCTTGTTGGTGTGGTAGCCTGGGTCTTTATGGAAATGTTGAACTGTATGGCAAGTGGATCACAATGTATCATTAAGGATCTGAGTACATGCAGGGCCTTGTTGATAAATTGTCCTTTTAGCTGTTTTAAAAATTGCATACTCTCTAGCTGGATTAACAATGCGTTCAGCTAGCTAACTAGCTCGTTAGCTGTGTGGGAAGTCTTAAAGGATCATTACTGCACAACAATAAGAAGAATAAAACCGGACGTACAACCCGACATTGAACTAGGCACTGGCTTTGGACACGACAATGGCACACCCAGCCCAGTCGACCCTGCAAAGTCCTCCTGACTAACATCTGGGGAATTTTGCCAAAATTGGAAGAGCTGTCCCCCAGACTAGTCAAGCAACAGCCTGACATAGTCATACTCACAGAAGCATAGCTTTCAGCCAATGTCCCAGACTCCTCCATCACCATCTCTGGGAAAGTCGTGTCCTACCGGAAGGGCAGACCCACCAGGGGTGGCAGCACAGTGGTATACAGTCGGGACGGGTGTGGCCCTGGGAATTCTCAACATTGATTCCGGACCCCATGAAGTCTCATGGCTTCAGGTCAAGCATGGGCAAGGAAACCTCCTGCTGATTACCACCTACTGCCCTCCCTCAGCTGATGAATCAGTACTCCTCCATGTTGATCACCACATGGAAGAAGCACTGAGGGTAGCAAGGGCACAGAATGTACTCTGGGTGGGGGACTTCAATGTCCATCACCAAGAGTGGCTCGGTAGCACTACTACTGACCGAGCTGGCCGAATCTGAAGGACATAGCTGCCAGTGTGGGCCTTCGACAGGTGGTGAGAGAACTAACACAAGGAAAAAACCTACTTGACCTCATCCTCACCAATCTATCTGTCGCAGTTGCATCTGTCCATGACAGTATTGGTAGCAGTGACCACCGCACAGTCCTTGTTGTTATGTTCATTAATTAATAGACATTCTTATTATGAACACAGCTAGCTTCTAGCTAGTCATTTATTCAGTACACGTTCTCTAGGTACAGTATCTGTAGAGATGCTGCATGTGTGCTCCTGTGTGCAGGCTGCCATCTTGACTGCTGCCTTGTGGGTAGCCTAACCTCATGGGTAATGTAGTCTTAATGTATGTATAGCTGGGTAGTGTAGTTTTATACATACAGCTATATACAGCTCTACTGCGCCACCTAGTGTCCACCACAGAATGACATGTTATTGATCACTACATCCCCCTTTCTTTGGAGGTTTAACAAAATCAATATCACTCAACTTTCAAGAAAACAATAAAGATAATATCAGTAACACTTTTGTTAGTGCTCTATAAACATAAACATTTTCAAAACAGTCAACACATTTTCAAAGCTTTACATAGACTTAATCTTTGAGTACAATCAGGCTTTTTTACTTCACGTGTGGATCTTCTCAACACGGGTAAGTCTGATGTGTCTTCATGAGATTGTTCTGGCGGTGATTGACAAGATGCAGTTGTGGCATTGTCATCAATCTGCTCTTGTATAGATTGAGGTCTCCTTGCGATCTTTGCTTGGAGAGGGTTTCAGTGTTTCCTTCACTCTTCATGCCATAACTCTCAATGTAGTCAATGCACTCTCGAAAAACTGCTGGCAGCTGGATCCCATCATACAGCATAGTCCTCTCAGCAGCCTCGGCTAATGGAACACCAAAGATTGGCCTGAGGGAAGAAGGAGTATCCACCGGAACTGCTTTCTGCTCTGGTGCAGGCTTCTTCTTTTTCTTTTTCTCTTTCCACTGCTTAACAACATCTGCTGTGGTTATATCTTTGGACTTTTTCTCCTTGTGTTTTTCCTCTTTGTGCTTTTCTTCCTTTGGCTTCTCTTTGACCTTAAAGTCTTTTTTCTTTCTTCTTGGAGAAACTAGGCTTTTTGAAGACATGGATACCCTTTGGCCTTTTCATCCTTGATGGGCTCTCTGCTTCATCACCTGAGTCATCTGGTCTGCTTATGGCACAGTTTATACGGTAGACTCTCTTGACCAGTTCTAAGTCTTCACAAGCTTTGTCACCTAGTATCGAATCAAGTCTTTCAGCCACAACAGAAAACATGAGATGATGCACTTTGTCTTTGACTGTCACTTTAAGTCTGCATACACCTAAGCTATCTATTTTCTGTCCATTATAGCTCTTCAGTAGTACTGACTTTTTCTGTATTTTGGGCTTTTCTTTCATATTTTTTATGTCACTCATACTGATTAAGTTTGCTTTTGCCCCAGTGTCCAGTTTCAATGTAACTAATGCTCCATTTACCTGCAGTGGGATCATCCACTTGTCCTCTTTTACTGCATTGACTTTATGTTCAGCATTGTCCATTTCTGAGGGCTGCGCATTTTCTGTATCTTTTTTGATATTGTCACATGACACCATTCCTACAAAAAATGTCTCACTTAAATCAGTGTCCTCAATCACATTAACTTGTTGCCCTTTCGTTGTTTTTACTTTTGAAAAGCATTGTTTGGCAAAGTGATTCTTTCCATTACACTTTGTGCACATTTTTCCAAACGCTGGGCATTGTCTTAACTGGTGTTTGTAACCACAGCGTTTACAATTAAAAATTTCATCCTCCGATTGCTTTTCATTTCTGTTCTGCCCACGTTTCTTCCCCTTGTAGGACACAGCACCGACAGCAGCATTATCACTCATTACATTCGCATCATTATTGATTTCACTGAAAGTCTTCGCGTGATTTCGAGCTAGCTCGCTGGCTTTGCATATTGTCACAGCATTTTCCAATGTTAGTTCGGTTTCTCTCAACAGACGTTCCCTGACTTTTTTATCATGAATACCAAACACAATCTGGTCACAAATCATGGATGCTTTGAGCTCAGGGAAATTACATGTCTGTGCTTTCAGTTTCAGATCAGTTATAAAGCTAACAAAAGTCTCATTTTGTTGCTGTGTCCGAGAACAGAAGATGTATCTTTCATACGTCTCATTCTTTTTGGGAGAGCAATGTGCATCAAATTTTTTTAGCACATCTTCTAATTTTTCTCTGTTCTCCGCTGGATTAAATACAAATGTATTAAATACCTCTATCGCCTGTGGGCCTGAAACCGTAAGCAGCAATGCTATCTTCCTTGCACCTGGCTTCGTGCCGAATCCGATGGCTGCAATGTAGAGTTTGAATTGTTGTTTAAAAATCCGCCAATTGCAGTCGACATTTCCCTCGAGATTCAAACGCTCTGGTGGCTTCAAATTCTCCATGTCGCTTTTCACAATTTTCAGCAGATCTTCACCACCCTGGTACCATGTTATGTTCATTAATAAATAGACATTCTTATTATGAACACAGCTAGCTTCTAGCTAGTCATTTATTCAGTACACGTTCTCTAGGTACAGTATCTGTAGAGATGCTGCATGTGTGCTCCTGTGTGCAGGCTGCCATCTTGACTGCTGCCTTGTGGGTAGCCTAGCCTCATGGGTAATGTAGTCTTAATGTATGTATAGCTGGGTAGTGTAGTTTTATACATACAGCTATATACAGCTCTACTGCTCCACCTAGTGTCCACCACAGAATGACATGTTATTGATCACTACACTTGTGGAGACGAAATCCCGTCTTTGCACTGAGGACACCCTCCATTATGTTGTGTGGCACCACCACCGTGCTAAATGGGGTAGATTCAGAACAGATCTAGCAGCTCAAAACTGGGCATCCATGAGGCACTGTGGGCCATCAGCAGCAGCAACTGTATTCCACCACAATCTGTAACCTCATGGCCCGGCATATCCCTCACTCTACCATTACCACCAAGCCAGGGGACCAACTCTGGTTCAATGAGGAGTGCAGAAGAGCATGCCAGGAGCAGCACCAGGCCTACCTAAAAATGAGGTGCCAACCTAGGGAAGCTGCAACACAGGACTACATGCATGCTAAACAGCGGAAGCAGCATACATGTTCCTACAATCAACGGATCAGATCAAAGCTCTGCAGTCCTGCCACATCCAGTCGTGAATGGTGGTGGACAATTAAACAACTAACGGGAGGAGGAGGCTCCATGAATATCCCCATCCTCAATGATGACGGAGCCCAGCACGCGAGTGCAAAAGACAAGGCTGAAGTGTTTGCAACCATCTTCAGCCAGAAGTGCCGAGTGGATGATTCCTATTGGCCTCCTCCTGAGTTCCCCACCATCACAGAAGCCAATCTTCAGCCAATTCGATTCACTCCATGTGATATCAAGAAGGGGCTGAGCACACGGGATACATCAAAGGCTGTGGGCCCCGACAACATCCCGGCTGTCGTGCTGAAGACTTGTGCTCCAGAACTAGCCGCGCCTCTAGCCAAGCTGTTCCAGTACAGCTACAACACTGGCATCTACCAGACAATGTGGAAAACTGCCCAGGTATGTCCTGTCCACAAAAAGCAGGAAAAATCCAATCGGCCAATTGCTGACCCATCAGTCATTTTGAATCATCAGCAAAGTGATGGAAGGTGTCGTTGACAGTGCTATCAAGACGCACATACTCACCAATAATCTGCTCACCGATAACTAGTTTGCGTTCCCCCAGGACCACTCGGCTCCAGACCTCATTACAGCTTTAGTCCAAACATGGACAAAAGAGTTGAATTCCAGAGGTGAGGTGAGAGTGACTGCCCTGGACATCAAGGCAGCATTTGAAACAAGTGTGGCATCAAGGAGTCCTCGTAAAATTGAAGTCAATGGGAATCACGGGGTAAACCCTCCACCGGCTGGAGTCATACCGAGCACAGAGGAAGATGGTTGTGGTTGTCGGTGGTCCTAACAGCGCTGTGGGATTACCTTCACCACAAGGACTGCAGCGGTTCAAGAAGGCGGCTCACCACCACCTTCTCCAGGGCAATTAGGGATGGGCAATAAATGCTGGCCTTTCCAGCGACGCCCACATCCCAGGAACAAATATAAAAAAAGTTGTATCTTTATCGGTTCATGTTTTCATTACTAAACAAAATCACTTTTTTAAGAAATGCCTTTTCAAATCTGCCTTTCCATGTTTATGGGTTGGAAATTACACTGAAAAACAGACAGATCTGTTTTTCAATAAAAGAGGAAAGTGTAGCCTGGCGTGAGGTTTACTGCAGTGTCTCATCAGTTCTTTAGCCTGGTGACGTTCAAAAGTGCTGTTTTATCAAAGATAATAGAGATGTCTGATTGAATTAATTGAAAGACAGAAAGAGCCAGAATCTGCCAGAAGTTTGATTAACTGAACTGGGCTTGGAGTCTCAGTGCTTTTATTGTCTAATGGCAGATAGTCAGTGATTGTGTTTTGTTTTCCAGGACCAATGAACACATCAAATCCTCTAAATGCTAAATCAATTTTCTGCAGCTACCTTTGAAATGTGACAGCTGCTGCTGCTGGCACATTAATCAATTTGGAAACGTCCATTCACAATGATTCTACTGGTGATTTTATTTTCATTTTCTATTTTCAGATGATTTAAACCTGCTCGGCTTGTCTGATTCTTTGATAGGGCAGTTATTCCTGTATCAGCCAAAGATACCCAGCTAACATTTTAAACTCTTCGTCTCTCACTTCGAATATAACACTTGTATAATCTGCACCTTTAGTGGCCTCATTATTCAGTTTTGTGTTACACAGTCGCAACAGTCTCCGAAGGGGACAACAAATACTCAAGTGTCGATTCACAATACTCCGCTGCATGACAGTAGTACAGTTATATTTATTAAAATGGGCTAAAGATATTGTTAAACTATTGACAGAGGAATCTCATACAAATATACAAACATGTTTGTATGTTACTATCGCCCATGCTTGTTTTCTTCTGGTAAGACAAGTTAAATCTTTAATTTAAGGAGTTAGGAGTTAATTATTTGCCAGGACAGGGTCAGCCCCCACAGCTATTTTTTCTGTAGCTGTTGTAGGTTTTTTTCAAACTCAAGTTGAAGTACTACATAGGTTGAACAGTTGAAACATAGTAATTTGGAGTGTAAGTCTGGAGAACGCATGACAGTGATTTGCTTGAATACAATCTAAGAGCAAATCTTACAATACGTCACTCAGAGTATGCCTGATTTCACATTGCAGCAATCAAATATGACCTTTTGTGCTTTCTGACATGTAATGTGATAGGTATAGACTGAATTAAAGACTTAAAATTGAGTTTTATTCCAACTGTTATATCACCATTATATTATTAATGAATTGCCTGTACTGTTATCCACGGTGAATATATGTATAAGATGGTGATGAAGCTGGGAGAGAGAGTTCAGAAACTTACTGTATAGAGTCACCTCGTGTTTTTTCTTATTCGTTTATGGGATGTGGGCGTCGCTGGCAATGCCAACATTTATTGCCCATCCCTAGTTGTCCTTGAGAAGGTGGTGGTGAGCCGCCTTCTTGAACCGCTGCAGTCCGTGTGGTGAAGGTACTCCCACAGTGCTGTTAGGGAGGGAGTTCCAGGATTTTGACCCAGCGACGATGAAGGATCGGCGATATACATCTAAGTCAGGATGGTATGTGACTTGGAGGTGGTGGTGTTCCCATGCGCCTGCTGCCCTTGTCCTTCTAGGTGGAAGAGGTCACGGGTTTGGGAGGTGCTGCCGAAGAAGCCTTGGCGAGTTGCTACAGTGCATCTTGTAGATGGTACACACTGCAGCCACGGTGCGCCGGTGGTGGAGGGAGCAAATGTAGATGGTACACACTGCAGCCACGGTAGGCCGGTGGTGGAGGGAGTGAATGTTTAAGGCGGTGGATGGGATGCCAATCAAGCGGGCTGCTTTGTCCTGGATGGTGTCGAGCTTCTTGAGTGTTGTTGGCTCAAGGCAAGTGGAGAGTGTTCCATCACACTCCTTACTTGTGCCTTGTAGATGGTGGAAAGGCTTTGGGGAGTCAGGAGGTGAGACACTCACCGCAGAATACATAACTACATAGTGGCAATTGACAGCAAAATTGAATGGGTAATGTTGACAGAAAAGAATGCCAAAAATCATGACAACAAGAAGGAAGGTGTACGGGCAGCAATTGTGTTACTTATACAAGATTTCTGATAAAGTACAGATATTGTCATAGAACCAATGTGGAACAATATTGTACAGGATGTGACCATCAGGGCACCACGGTTCAGTTACTCAGATTCAGCTGGACAAATACCTGGCGTGGAGCTCATCCTGCTCTGTGTTGGATGACAATCACTGAGTACTCCAAAATACAGACAGAGATCGAAACAGAAGCTAGAAAACTTCCAGGCAGGAAGATCTGTGGAGAAGCTGTAAAGCTGAGGTATGACTTTGTTTTTTCAGGCCTCTCTTGCCTCGCTGCCTGCACCTTCTAAGCTGACGTGGACCAGGTACGGAGTCTGCTGGCAACTTCTTCTGGTGCCCCTCAAATAGGCACCCTGCCAATAAACGTGGCAGAAAGTGAGTTGGGAGGGCCCAGGATGCCTCTTCCTATCTTGTTTCAGGGTTGCCCTTTCCATACATTCAAACATACAAAATAGGAGCAGGAGTCGGCCACTTGGCCCCTCGAGCCTGTTCCGCCATTCAATAAGGTCACGGCTGATCCGATTACTCCACATTCCCGCCTACCCCTGATAACCTTTCACCCCCTTGCTTATCAAGAATCTATCTACCTCTGCCTCAAAAATATTCAGAGACTCTGCTTCCATCGCCCTCTGAGGAAGAGAGTTCCAAAGACTCATGACCCTCTGTGAGAAAAAAATTCTCCTCATCTCTGTCTTAAATGGGCGACCCCTTTATTTTTAAACAGTGACCCCTAGTTCTAGATTCTTCCACAAGAGGAAACATCCTCTCTACATCCACCCTGTCCAGACCCCTCAGGATCTCATATGTTACAATCAAGTCACCTCTTAATTTTCTAAATCCCAGCGATGTTATAGGTGCAGGTACTCCACCATCCCCAGCCCAAGGGAAACCCTGGAAACCTCAAAATGTTGCTCTGCTGCATCGGAGCGGAGAATCAGCTCCATTCTGTGAGGAAGAGTTGCATTTTAGAGAAGAGGTTCAGCTGCAGGTGGAGTATGCCACATGTGATATGTTTCATCATGATAGTCTCTCAGAGAAGAAATACTGGTGCGAACATTGGACAGCTCTCTGTCCCTCAGTATTATCAGTTCTTCTTCTTAGGCAGTCCCTTGGAACCGAGGATGACTTGCTTCCACATTAAAAATGAGCTTGCAGGTGACTGATTAATCCAATGCGGGACCTACAGTCTCTGTCACAGGTGGGGCAGACGTTGGTTGAAGGGGCGGGTGGGTGGGGTGCTTGGGTTGACGTTGACTGCCTGCGCTTGGCTTCCGCTTGCTCCCGGCGAAGAGACTCGAGGTGTTCAGCGCCTTCCCGGATGCTTCTCTTCCACTTTGTGCGGTCTTGGGCCAGGGATTCCCAGGTGTCGGTGGGGATGTTACACTTTTTCAAGGAGGCTTTGAGGGTGTCCTCGAAGCATTTCCTCTGCCCACCTGGGGCTCTCTTGCCGTGCCGGAGCTCCGAGTAGAGCGCTTGTTTTGGGAGTCTCGTATCGGGCATGCGGACAATGTGACCCGTCCATTGGAGCTGATTGAGCGTGGTCAGAGCTTCGATGTTGGGGATGTTGGCCTGAGCGAGAACACTGATGTTAGTGAGAAATTGAAGCTCATAAATGACATGGTTCCACCAAAAAAAGTCAGACAGTGGAAGAATTTGTGCTCCCGGGAAGGAGCTATACCTGTGGGGAGTGTATTACCAAGAAATCATGCAGGGTACAGACTTGATCCATTAATTTGCCATGAGAGACAAAGCACAATATATCAACTGTTACAGGTGGTGAATCATGAAGAGTGCACCCAAGATTTCTTAATATGCACTCTTGGTGGGCGAGATCTCCTCCCAGACCAGTATCGCAACCTTGTAATATTTTTCCCGTAGTGAACTATATACAAACAGCAAGGACTGTGCATGTGTGGGTGAGAAATATACAAAGTATAATTAACTACACTGAAATGATTTTTGAGAAATGATTAGCTGGCTTGTGATCCTTACATTCAAGAAAAGAACCCAAATCATTGCAGTTTCATTTCTATTCATACTCCTCTAACGTATTTCATACAAAAACAATTTCATTTGCAAACCGATCCATCTTTCATTTTTTTGCTAAATGCCCCATGATCTGTTGTGTTGGAGGTTAGGTAATAGGACACAGACATTTGTGGGGGGTTATGACTCTTGAGCATGTGTCAGACCTGGCAGTTCCCAAACAAAGTAATTGTTCTGTAGACAATATTGTCGAACCTCTCCCATGGTTAAACTTGCATCTCTTTTGCACTCCTCGTGTATAGAATGCTGGGTAAGGAAGTGAGCAGTTAAACCATGTTGTCCAGGGAGGTCCCAGGTGTGATCTTCCGTCTTTGCTGAGCTAGCTTGTCTCAGTCAAGAGAAGCTAGGGCACTACAATTAGATTCAGCCTTGCTGATTATGAATTGGAACAGTGACCAGTGTTCTTGCTCTTGACTGCTATACAGCAATCCCTGCAGCATTGATCCATATCTCGTGCCCAGCCAATTATCCATTTTATTTGCTCTAAAATTCTCGAAACCAATAATTTATTAAAGTTAATAAACCATGGGGGAAAAATTCAGTATCGCCCCATTTGGGGCGCCGTTGTCGGCCGTGCGCAAAGTTCAGCGCCCGGCACTAATTATCGCCTCCGACAGCAAGCTTGGCTTTTATCGCCCCTGGAGGTGATTGGAGCGCTAAATCAGGCGCTTCACACCTGTCTTAAGGCGCAAACGCCGAGGAATGAGGCGCTACCTCAGAGCGCTGGCGAAGCAAGGAAGGGCAAATCAAAATAAACCTGCAAAGTGCTGCTCAGTACCCAAAACTCCTTCACACAGCGTTGAATCTCTCCAGAAGCCTCTCTCTCTCTCTCTCTCAGACTGCGTGGTGCAAAAATGTCACAGACAAAAAATGGCAGGAAGCGGTCGCCTTTAAATAGCGCTCCCCTAGTCCCTTTCTGACAGCATAACGCTCCCCTCAACCTGTCGTTGCTAGCGGCAGGCGGTAAGGCAGGGGGCGCCATTCAATATCCGGTCCGGGGCACTAACGGGGCATTGCGCACTCGACTGACGTCACAATCTGCCGGCGCAGGAGATCATGGCGGTAGTGTTTAGCGCCGCCGCAAAATGTCTAGTTAATTTTGCCAGTGGCACAAACATCGCCGCGCCCGGCCTCTAGTTGCTTTGCACCCCAATTGGCGCCCTCTTAAGGCACTAACGGGAGGCTCAAGTAACTGAATTTTTCCCCCCATGAATCCTTTCAGGTGCCGGTAATTTGTCTTTTTGTCCCGTTGTGGATAACTAATCACAACTAATTGGTATAATAATTCCGTCGCCGTAGTAATGGGTTTCCATGCATGTCAGACATACCACTGACCTTACAATGGGCAGATTTCAAAATAATAGATGGAAATCAGTAAATACCGCAATGATAAAAGATAACAGGCATCATTTGATTTGATTATTATAGATGGCTTTCTGCAAAATAATGGCGTTGATTTGATCTCTCTGGTGGGAACACAGCTAACCAAGCGACCTACCCGTCCAGGAGCAACAACAACAACTTGTAATTATATAGCGCCGTTAATGTAGTAAAACGTCCCAAGGCGTGTCACAGGAGTATTTTAAGCCAAAAAATTTGACACCGATCCACATAAGGATACATTAGGGCAGGTGAGCAAAAGCTTGGTCAAAGAGGTAGGTTTTAAGGAGCGTCTTAAAGGAGGAAAGAGAGGTAGCGAGGCGGAGAGGTTTAGGGAGGGAATTCCAGAGCTTAGGGCCCAGGCAACAGAAGGCACGGCCACCAAAGGTTGAGCGATTATAATCAGGGATGCTCAAGAGGGCAGAATTAGAGGAGCGCAGATATCTCGGGGTGGGGGGGTGCGTTGTGGGGCTGAAGGAGATTACAGAGATAGGGAGGGGCGAGGCCATGGAGGGATTTGAAAACAAGGATGAGAATTTTGAAATCGAGGCACTGCTTAACCGGGAGCCAATGTAGGTCAGCGAGCACAGGGTTGATGGGTGAACGGGACTTGGTGCGAGTTAGGACACAGGCAGCCGAGTTTTGGATGACCTCGAGTTTACGTAGGGTGGAATGTGGGAGGCCAGCCAGGAGTGCGCTGGAATAGTCAAGTCTAGAGGTAACAAAGGCAGCTGGGAAGCTCGGCTGATTTTAACAGTTAGACCTCATTAGTATGCCACTTGCTGACTTCCCAGCCAAAAGGGCCCCGGCCAATACAATTGAGTGGCTCAGAGGCCAACGGCGGAGACCTGCAGGAATGGTCACCTGCAGTAGGTAAGTGGGTGCAAGGGCTTGAGGAGGGGAACCGTGGTCGGGGGAGGGAGGCCCAAGGTTTCCTTGTGGGGTCCGGAGAAGAAAAAAAATTCCCGGTAGGTTTGGCCTCACAGGGAAGCCATTACTGCTCTCCTATTCAGACCTCAAATAAAAATAGCAGTCAGGCCCCGATTATGTCATTGGAGCCTGATCGGCACATTTAAAAAGAACCCACAGGCTTTGGCTGGGCGTCTTTACCACCTGTCATTTAAGATTGCAGATGACCAGCTTTGGACAGGAACGAAGTGATAGGTCCTGTAAGCCTCGCTGTCCTATTCTCAGGCTTGTGGTTCATTTTGACCCGCGAATTACAGGGGAAATAATTAATGAATCACCCAAAAGCTCTTGTTAAATAAGGTCGTTTATTAAAGGAAAAGAAGAGAGAAAATAAAACTCAAACGCTTATAGATTTAAATGGCAATACAATGCCCTTCCTCCTCTACCTGGCAATACAATGCCCTTCCTACTCTACCTGGCAATACAATGCCCTTCCTACTCTACCTGGCAATACAATGCCCTTCCTACTCTACCTGGCAATACAATGCCCTTCCTACTCTACCTGGCAATACAATGCCCTTCCTACTCTACCTGGCAATACAATGCCCTTCCTCCTCTACCCGGCAATACAATGCCCTTCCTACTCTACCTGGCAATACAATGCCCGTCTTAGTCTACCTGGCAATACAATGCCCTTCCTACTCTACCTGGCAATACAATGCCCTTCCTACTCTACCTGGCAATACAATGCCCTTCCTACTCTACCTGGCAATA
This sequence comes from Somniosus microcephalus, assembly GCF_052327205.1. Lineage (NCBI taxonomy): Eukaryota > Metazoa > Chordata > Chondrichthyes > Squaliformes > Somniosidae > Somniosus > Somniosus microcephalus. Next base: position 269,858,313 of record NC_140993.1, read on the forward strand.
CAATGCCCTTCCTACTCTACCTGGCAATACAATGCCCTTCCTACTCTACCTGGCAATACAATGCCCTTCCTACTCTACCTGGCAATACAATGCCCTTCCTACTCTACCTGGCAATACAATACCTGTCTTAGTCTACCTGGCAATACAATGCCCCTCCTACTCTACCTGGCAATACAATGCCCTTCTTACTCTACCTGGCAATACAATGCCCTTCCTACTCTACCTGGCAATACAATGCCTGTCTTAGTCTACCTGGCAATACAATGCCCTTGAAGGGGATTAGTGCCAATTAACTGCCTGTTAACAGGTAGTTAACAGGCAGTTTTTAGCCTAATCCCTATTTTCATTCTTGAAGTGTGGGATTCCCGACTGCTCCAAACCACGCCAAGTTAGCGAGGTGGGCCGTTGGGCTGAAGGGCTTGGAGGGGTCTTAGTGACATCCTTGACCCTGGCACCAGGGAGGCATCATACCATCCTGGAATCACACCTGCGGCCACAGAAACGCCTGTCTGTTCCTCTCCTATCACTATTGCTTTCTCGATCTTCCTCTTTCTCCCCCACTCCCCCCTCTCCCCCTCCCCCCTCCTCCCCCCCAAAAGCACTTTACACTTTACACCAATGGATTGCTTTTCAAGTGCATTTATTGTTGTTATGTAGGCAAATTCAGGCTGCCTTTAAATAGCGGCAAGAACACCAGAAATTGAAGGCCCCGATTAAGTGATCAGCCAATCAACGTTGCTTTGAGGACTACTGATCTGAGCAATATCCTGTCCTGATCTTCTGATCAGCTTGCAGCACTAGGGCCAATATGGGTTGGGAGTTTGTCGTGAACACATAATAAGAGCTGACCCTTGAAAATCTTGGGACAATGCGCCTGCTGAAAACCAGTGTCTGCTATACGGATGTTTTGCAGGTTTCTGTGGTCCAGCAGATACATTTGTAATTGTTTCTTTATGATATTGGAAACATGATTTGATACTTGTCTAGTAACAAATATTTCCTCCATGTTCTGATCCAAAAGGCAAATAAAAATCCAACTGCCAAAACTCTCCAAAAAAACTAGTCAAAATTCAACTAAGAGGATACCTAAAAATGCCTGTGTCTTTTAGCAACGACATGCATGCAAAACCTTTCATGCCTCACATGAAAGGGTGGAAGTAAGATTTGGAAGAATTCCGTCTGAAGATCTGGAAATAGTTTTGGATATTAAGGTGCTTTTATGATTCAGAACAAGACCAGTTATTCATAGAAGATGCCAGGACATGCTGTTTGTTAGCTCTGCTCGTTGTACAATTCTATTCTTGAGAAGTAAAAGGGATAAAGAGATATGGGAACAGAGTAGGCGCATGGTATTAAGATTACTCCTCCAATGAAGGATAAACACAACATTGATTGGTTTGGGTCAAACAGACTGTTCCTTGTTGTAATTTTTATATAATTAAAAAAATACATTCTTGGTTTAAAAAAACAATGCAGACAACTACAGGAAACTCATGATTAACTGGCCCCTAAATAACCGGAACGCTCTATCCACCGGCAAAATTCAGGAGTCGGTTCAGGTAACTTTTTTTAGTTTTAGTTACTTTTTTTACTCCATTTGTTGCTGTGCAAGGGTGTAGCTGAAGCTGTTGCTAAGCTACAGAGATGCTTGCAACTTGTGCCGATTGTTCTGAAACTGTTAGCAACAGGGTTTGTTGCTTTATACGGAGCTCTGAGCTCCGTATCTTTTACTATAGCGTTTGGTTATCCGGAATTGTTGATGAACTGGCACCACGTCGGTCCCGTCCGTGCCGGATACCAGAAAGCTTCCTGTATAGGGCAATTGTTCTTGTTTGTGCACCTGGGAGTATCAGATTGCCTTGGCTCAGTGCATAGAGGAAAATCAGGCAGAGAGGAACACAGGCCTGTAATGGAGTCTGTCCAATTGTCTGCCCTCAATGTGTCCAACTCCCTGTTTAAATTTAGCAAAACACACAATGGGCTGTGAAACAGCGAGGAGCATCTGTGAAGTGAGGCATTTTGTGCTCTCTTTTTAAAGGGACAGGAGTTGAAAATACTCAAATTAAGTTAAATGCAAGTGTATGTAATGAATACTTGACAGCTTGGATCACCTTGGGTGTTTAATAGAGTTGCTTGTGTTGACCACAGTTTAATTTGTGAACTTTATTTTTCTCAAGTGCCTTGAGATGTACTGATTGAGAATAGTGATGGCAAGGTATACTGACCTGGGTTTGATCGGTTTAATTTTGCCTCATACCAATATTGGATGAATCTTTGCCATTACATTTTGAAGAATGAAGTTGAATGTAGTTTGTTCTTGAGAAACACACAAGCTTCAGCATCAAGGAGGAAAGCAATGCGATTTGTTGAACTCTGTCGTCATCTGCTGGTTGTTATGTACAGCCAACATTTACTGGAGACAGAGGTTTCTTCTGCACTCTGGCTGCAAGTATATCAGATGGAACTTCTGTCACTCCAACCCCAGCACATTTTCCCGGGTCAGGCTCATTACATTAGTGCTGCCTATTGGCAGTTCATCTCTGGAGTGAGGCAGAATCGACCGTGCAGCAGCATTTAACTGGCAGCTTAAAGGGACAGGCCATAATGTTAGAAGCTGGGAACAAAAATTAGAGTCGCAAAGAAGCATATCTGAGGGTTGATGTAATAAAACTCACTACGCACTTGGTTCGAGTATAAAGCAAGGCTTTAATCAACTTGTTTCAGAACATGGAAGTCTAGTTGTACTTCACTAGTTCCTGCCTTACAAATTGTCCCCGGGCAAGCTGGGCCCACGCCCGAGTATTTATACTTCTTGGACGGCGCCACCAGCTGGCCGTCCAGTGTTATTTCATGAGTCGTTTCTTCATGATGATGAGATTTATAACAAGGGTGCTGCTGCAGGGCATAGAGCCCCCAAATTCTCTGATTCCTCAATAAAGATTTTCCAAGCCTAAAGAAAAGGTCAGGAGGGGGCAGTTGTTTGGGATCAAGAGAAGGAGGCCAATTAAAGGCTTGCTCCAGGTCCAATGGAAGGAGGTGGCTTTGGAGTCAGTGCCACCTCCTCAGCTTCCCGCATGACAATTCAGTGCAAGGAAAGTAAGAGTAGGTTGCTAGATGGTACAATAGCACGTTTCCCATGAAGTAGATTGACTTCAATGAAAAGGAAAATTGTGCGGGGTGTAAATGGGTGGCCGATCTGTTATACATCCCCACCAAAGCCCATTAAGTGTTTGCATTCTTATATCACTCAGCAGAATTCCGAGGTTATATTTTATGCTCTGAGAAATGAAGGATGCTTGTGCTGGAGAATGGAACCCAAGTCCGGTATAGCAGGGAAGGTGCAAGCAGGCAGCAGTGCTCAGCTGTGGCTCAGTGGGCAGCACACTCGTCTCTGAGTCAGATGGTTGTGGGTTCAGAGTCCCCCTCTAGGGACTTGTGCACAGAAAGCTAGGCTGACACTCCCAGTGGAGTGCTGCACTGTCGGAGGTGCCGTCTTTTGGGTGAGATATTAAACCGAGGCCCCATCTGCTCTCTCAGGTGGACGTAAAAGATCCCGTGGCACTCTTTCGAAGGAGAGCAGGGGAGTTATCCCCGTTGTCCTAGCCAATATTTATCCCTCAATCAACATCACTAAGAAAGATTATCTGGTCATTATCACATTGCTGTTTGTGGGAGCTTGCTGTGCGCAAATTGGCTGCCGCGTTTCCTACATTACAACAGTGACTCCACTTCAAATAGTACTTCATTGGCTGTAAAGCACTTTGAGACATCCAGTGGTCGTGAAAGGCGCTATAGAAATGCAAGTCTTTCTTTCTATTGAGGAGTCATGAGGACTTCTTGTTATGATTCCTCGGTTAAACTAGATATTGGACAGTAAAGTTACTCTCCCATTCAAAGGGACTTGAAGTCCATTTATGGGAGTGATTAGTGACACTGAATCTGAGGGGGTCCTAAAATTGCTTTGAGGTTCCTCAGTCTCAGTGTCCAGCGGAACGACTCTGCGCCAGGACCCCAAAGACCAGAACATTTAAAAAAAAGAACAGAATTTGTTGCTTGGTCCCTGTGCTCAAGGGATTGAGGGGACATTGCTTGGGGTTGGGATCTCAGCAACTCTCCGTCCTCGCGCGGGTGCTGGAGTTTCCAGCTAACATGGGGGGTGGGGGGAAGTGCTGGAGAGCGCTGAAATAACACTTGTGCTCGACTGTCTTATAAGAATATAAGAATATAAAAAATAAGAGCAGGAGTCGGCCAGACGGCCCCTGCAGCCTACTCCGCCATTCAATAAGATCCTGGCTGATCTTCGACCTCAACTCCACTTTCTCGCCCGATCCCCATATCCCTTGATTCCTCCAGAGTCCAAAAATCTATCGATCTCAGCCTTCAATGTTAATAATGATGTAAATGAGTGCCCTTGCACTGACCCTACAAACTGCACTGGAGGGTAATCTCCAAAATCATAACCTGAGTGATTTCAGGGCCAGAATATCTGGTGCGGATCTGAAATCTATGGCACCTCTCCTGAATGAAGACTCTTGCTTGGGGGAAAGTTCAATGGATATTGGCAGCCCTCTGACCTTACTCAAAATGCCTTCATATGGGGGCTGACAACGTAAAGTCAATTTTCATAAAGCTATCAGGAGGCGGGTCGGGGGACGGGCAGCCAACACACTCCCAGGGGGGGCGTTACCTCAACTTAAATAATGTAATGAGGCTGGAAACCTCTATTTTTTCCTTTCCATTTTAAATTTAACTGCGCGTGGACTGGTTTCATCCAAGTTCTGAAATCCTTCAGTTAAACAATGGGTGGAACTGCTGCATCCAAGAGGTAAGTGGCTTTATACCTATCTCCTGGATCCAGGAACCTGACCAGACAAACCGCTGGCCCCGAGGCCTCCAATCACCAACAGGCCTTCCAGCAAATCGGTAGGGCCAGCGGGAAACCCGGCCTCCCAGGTGTCACACCATCCTCTGAGCCAACCCGTCTCCAACCCGCCTACCTCGAGAAAATCACGGCCTCTATTGTTCATTCTCTCTCTCTCTCTCTCTCTCTCTCTCTCTCTCTCTCTCATTGTTCAGTCTCTCTCTCTCTCTCATTGTTCAGTCTCTCTCTCTCTCTCTCATTGTTCAGTCTCTCTCTCTCTCATTGTTCAGTCTCTCTCTCTCTCTCTCATTGTTCAGTCTCTCTCTCTCTCTCTCATTGTTCAGCCTCTCTCTCTCTTTCATTGTTCAGTCTCTCTCTCTCTCTCTCATTGTTCAGTCTCTCTCTCTCTCATTGTTCAGTCTCTCTCTCTCTCTCTCATTGTTCAGTCTCTCTCTCTCTCTCTCATTGTTCAGTCTCTCTCTCTCTTTCATTGTTCAGTCTCTCTCTCTCTCATTGTTCAGTCTCTCTCTCTCTCTCTCATTGTTCAGTCTCTCTCTCTCTCTCATTGTTCAGTCTCTCTCTCTCTCATTGTTCAGTCTCTCTCTCTCTCTCTCATTGTTCAGTCTCTCTCTCTCTCTCTCATTGTTCAGTCTCTCTCTCTCTCATTGTTCAGTCTCTCTCTCTCTCTCATTGTTCAGTCTCTCTCTCTCATTGTTCAGTCTCTCTCTCTCTCATTGTTCAGTCTCTCTCTCATTGTTCAGTCTCTCTCTCTCTCTCATTGTTCAGTCTCTCTCTCTCTCTCTCATTGTTCAGTCTCTGTCTCTCTCTCTCTCATTGTTCAGTCTCTCTCTCTCTCTCATTGTTCAGTCTCTCTCTCTCTCTCTCATTGTTCAGTCAGTTCAGTTCAGTTCAGTTCAAATGCTTTATTGGCATGAAAGTTTACAGAGAACCATATTGCCAAAGCTCACATAGCAAAAAGGTACAGTTTTCCAACATTCTGTAGGTGTCAATCGATTTGACATTTGTTGGGTATATACAATATTACTTTTAAACAATATTAATTTTAAACAGTCTTTCTACTTCATTTGGTACGTTCAATATTAATTTTAAACAGTCTTACTTTTAAACAGTCCTCAGGTTGTGACATGTTGTTACATATTTAGCCCCAAGGTATGGTCTGTCTCCTTCTCCTAGGACTAATCTCAATTTTGACAGATCATCCAATTCCTTGAAATCTGGGGTTGTTTGGCTTAGCTTGTTGAATAATATGTTTCTTGATGTGTTGAATTTTTCGCATTTTAGGAGGAAATGCATTTCTGTTTCAACCTCGCCAGCCAGACATTGATCGCATATTCTATTCTCTCTAGGCTGCCAGTCTCTCTCTCTCTCTCTCATTGTTCAGTCTCTCTCTCTCTCTCTCATTGTTCAGTCTCTCTCTCTCATTGTTCAGTCTCTCTCTCTCATTGTTCAGTCTCTCTCTCTCTCTCTCTCATTGTTCAGTCAAATTCAAATTCAAATTCAAATTCAAATGCTTTATTGGCATGAAAGTTTAAAGGGAACCATATTGCCAAAGCTTACATAACAAAAAGTACAGGTTTCCAACATTCTGTAGGTGTCAAACGTTTTTGATCCTCGTTGGGTACAGACAGTATTAATTTAAACAGTCGTTGACCCTCGTTGGGTGCATTCAGTATTAATTTAAAACAGTCGTTGGGTACATTCGGTATTAATTTAAACATTTTTAGAGTATATATGCTATGGGTGTGCTCGTTAGTCACTCACTGTTCCTCAGGTTGTGACATGTTGTTACATATTGGGCACCAAGATATGGTCTGTCTCCCTACCCCAGGACTATTCTTAATTTTGACAGGTCATCCAATTCTTTGAAATCTGGGGTTGTAAGGCTGAGCTTGTCAAAATATATGTTTCTTGCCTTGTTGAATTTTTCGCATTTTAGGAAGAAGTGCACCTCTGTCTCAGCCTCGCCGGCCAGACAGTGATCACATATTCTATTTTCTTTAGGTTGCCAGGATTTCTTGTACCTTCCTTTTTCAGTTGCCAGTTGGTGGTCGCTTAGTCTGTATCTGGTGAGGGTCTGTCTCTGTTTTGTGTCTCTGATGGTCGAGAGATAGTCTGCCAGTTTATATTCTCTTTTTAAGGCCCGGTAGCATTCTAATCTGCTTTGGCTTTTGGTTATTTTGTTCCAATGTTCCAGGTAGGTTTCTTTGCATTGTTTAATGATTTGGTTCACTCGGATTGGTGCTTGGGGAGCAGTGTTGGTCTGTGACTGGTCAGGGTCCGGCTGGGTAGGAGAACTTAGTTTCAGTAACATCTGACTCAGGGGACTCGTTTCTGGGTTCAGCTCTTGGGTCTGGAGGGATTTAAAATGAAGGGTGTCTGGGGAACTAGATTTGAGGTGATTTAGAAAGTTTAGTGCTCGTTTTTGGATGTTTATTATCAGTGGGTATCTGCCTAGTTCGGCTCTACATGCATTTGTTGGTGTTTTCCTTTGGGTGCGAAGAATGCTTCGGCAAAATTCTGCATGTAGGGCTTCTATTGTGTTTTTCCCATTTAGTGTAGCTATGGTGATTGAGTGGGCCCCATACTTCACTACCATACAGCGCAATGGGCAGGATTAAACTATCAAATATTTTGAGTCAGATTTTGATTGGAATTTGGATGTTGTAGGATTTTCTTCTTATTCTCTCTCTCTCTGTCTCTGTCTGTCTTTCTCTCTCTCTGTCTCTCTCTCTGTCTCTCTCTCTCTCTGTCTCTCTCTCTCTCTCTGTCTCTCTCTCTCTCTGTCTCTCTCTCTCTCTCTGTCTCTCTCTCTGTCTCTCTTTCTGTCTCTCTCTCTGTCTCTCTCTCTCTCTCTCTCTCTCTCTGTCTCTCTCTGTCTCTGTCTCTCTCTCTCTCTGTCTCTCTGTCTCTCTGTCTCTCTGTCTCTCTCTCTCTCTGTCTCTCTCTCTCTCTGTCTCTCTCTGTGTCTCTCTCTCTCTCTCTGTCTCTCTCTCTCTCTCTCTATCTCATTGTTCAGTCTCTCTCTCTCTCTCATTGTTCAGGCTCTCTCTCATTGTTCAGTCTCTCTCTCTCTCTCATTGTTCAGTCTCTCTCTCTCTCATTGTTCAGTCTCTCTCTCTCTCATTGTTCAGTCTCTCTCTCTCTCATTGTTCAGTCTCTCTCTCTCTCTCATTGTTCAGTCTCTCTCTCTCATTGTTCAGTCTCTCTCTCTCTCATTGTTCAGTCTCTCTCTCATTGTTCAGTCTCTCTCTCTCTCTCATTGTTCAGTCTCTCTCTCTCTCTCTCATTGTTCAGTCTCTGTCTCTCTCTCTCTCATTGTTCAGTCTCTCTCTCTCTCTCATTGTTCAGTCTCTCTCTCTCTCATTGTTCAGTCTCTCTCTCTCTCTCTCATTGTTCAGTCAGTTCAGTTCAGTTCAGTTCAAATGCTTTATTGGCATGAAAGTTTACAGAGAACCATATTGCCAAAGCTCACATAGCAAAAAGGTACAGTTTTCCAACATTCTGTAGGTGTCAATCGATTTGACATTTGTTGGGTATATACAATATTACTTTTAAACAATATTAATTTTAAACAGTCTTTCTACTTCATTTGGTACGTTCAATATTAATTTTAAACAGTCTTACTTTTAAACAGTCCTCAGGTTGTGACATGTTGTTACATATTTAGCCCCAAGGTATGGTCTGTCTCCTTCTCCTAGGACTAATCTCAATTTTGACAGATCATCCAATTCCTTGAAATCTGGGGTTGTTTGGCTTAGCTTGTTGAATAATATGTTTCTTGATGTGTTGAATTTTTCGCATTTTAGGAGGAAATGCATTTCTGTTTCAACCTCGCCAGCCAGACATTGATCGCATATTCTATTCTCTCTAGGCTGCCAGTCTCTCTCTCTCTCTCTCATTGTTCAGTCTCTCTCTCTCTCTCTCATTGTTCAGTCTCTCTCTCTCATTGTTCAGTCTCTCTCTCTCATTGTTCAGTCTCTCTCTCTCTCTCTCATTGTTCAGTCAAATTCAAATTCAAATTCAAATTCAAATGCTTTATTGGCATGAAAGTTTAAAGGGAACCATATTGCCAAAGCTTACATAACAAAAAGTACAGGTTTCCAACATTCTGTAGGTGTCAAACGTTTTTGATCCTCGTTGGGTACAGACAGTATTAATTTAAACAGTCGTTGACCCTCGTTGGGTGCATTCAGTATTAATTTAAAACAGTCGTTGGGTACATTCGGTATTAATTTAAACATTTTTAGAGTATATATGCTATGGGTGTGCTCGTTAGTCACTCACTGTTCCTCAGGTTGTGACATGTTGTTACATATTGGGCACCAAGATATGGTCTGTCTCCCTACCCCAGGACTATTCTTAATTTTGACAGGTCATCCAATTCTTTGAAATCTGGGGTTGTAAGGCTGAGCTTGTCAAAATATATGTTTCTTGCCTTGTTGAATTTTTCGCATTTTAGGAAGAAGTGCACCTCTGTCTCAGCCTCGCCGGCCAGACAGTGATCACATATTCTATTTTCTTTAGGTTGCCAGGATTTCTTGTACCTTCCTTTTTCAGTTGCCAGTTGGTGGTCGCTTAGTCTGTATCTGGTGAGGGTCTGTCTCTGTTTTGTGTCTCTGATGGTCGAGAGATAGTCTGCCAGTTTATATTCTCTTTTTAAGGCCCGGTAGCATTCTAATCTGCTTTGGCTTTTGGTTATTTTGTTCCAATGTTCCAGGTAGGTTTCTTTGCATTGTTTAATGATTTGGTTCACTCGGATTGGTGCTTGGGGAGCAGTGTTGGTCTGGGACTGGTCAGGGTCCGGCTGGGTAGGAGAACTTAGTTTCAGTAACATCTGACTCAGGGGACTCGTTTCTGGGTTCAGCTCTTGGGTCTGGAGGGATTTAAAATGAAGGGTGTCTGGGGAACTAGATTTGAGGTGATTTAGAAAGTTTAGTGCTCGTTTTTGGATGTTTATTATCAGTGGGTATCTGCCTAGTTCGGCTCTACATGCATTTGTTGGTGTTTTCCTTTGGGTGCGAAGAATGCTTCGGCAAAATTCTGCATGTAGGGCTTCTATTGTGTTTTTCCCATTTAGTGTAGCTATGGTGATTGAGTGGGCCCCATACTTCACTACCATACAGCGCAATGGGCAGGATTAAACTATCAAATATTTTGAGTCAGATTTTGATTGGAATTTGGATGTTGTAGGATTTTCTTCTTATTCTCTCTCTCTCTGTCTCTGTCTGTCTTTCTCTCTCTCTGTCTCTCTCTCTGTCTCTCTCTCTCTCTGTCTCTCTCTCTCTCTCTGTCTCTCTCTCTCTCTGTCTCTCTCTCTCTCTCTGTCTCTCTCTCTGTCTCTCTTTCTGTCTCTCTCTCTGTCTCTCTCTCTCTCTCTCTCTCTGTCTCTCTCTGTCTCTGTCTCTCTCTCTCTCTGTCTCTCTGTCTCTCTGTCTCTCTGTCTCTCTCTCTCTCTGTCTCTCTCTCTCTCTGTCTCTCTCTGTGTCTCACTCTCTCTCTCTGTCTCTCTCTCTCTCTCTCTATCTCATTGTTCAGTCTCTCTCTCTCTCTCATTGTTCAGGCTCTCTCTCATTGTTCAGTCTCTCTCTCTCTCTCTCTCATTGTTCAGTCTCTCTCTCTCTCTCTCATTGTTCAGTCTCTCTCTCTCTCATTGTTCAGTCTCTCTCTCATTGTTCAGTCTCTCTCTCTCTCTCTCATTGTTCAGTCTCTCTCTCTCTCTCTCTCATTGTTCAGTCTCTCTCTCTCTCTCATTGGTCAGTCTCTCTCTATCTCTCTCTCTCATTGTTCAGTCTCTCTCTCTCTCTCTCTCATTGTTCAGTCTCTCTCTCTCTCTCATTGTTCAGTCTCTCTCTCTCTCTCATTGTTCAGTCTCTCTCTCTCTCTCATTGTTCAGTCTCTCTCTCTCTCTCATTGTTCAGTCTCTCTCTCTCTCTCATTGTTCAGTCTCTCTCTCTCTCATTGTTCAGTCTCTCTCTCTCTCTCTCATTGTTCAGTCTCTCTCTCTCTCTCATTGTTCAGTCTCTCTCTCTCTCTCATTGTTCAGTCTCTCTCTCTCATTGTTCAGTCTCTCTCTATCTCTCTCATTGTTCAGTCTCTCTCTCTCTCTCTCATTGTTCAGCCTCTCTCTCTCTCTCATTGTTGAGTCTCTCTCTCTCTCATTGTTCAGTCTCTCTCTCTCTCTCATTGTTCAGTCTCTCTCTCTCTCTCATTGTTCAGTCTCTCTCTATCTCTCTCATTGTTCAGTCTCTCTCTCTCATTGTTCAGTCTCTCTCTCTCTCTCATTGTTCAGTCTCTCTCTCTCTCTCTCATTGTTCAGTCTCTCTCTCTCTCTCTCATTGTTCAGTCTCTCTCTCTCTCTCATTGTTCAGTCTCTCTCTCTCTCTCTCATTGTTCAGTCTCTCTCTCTCTCATTGTTCAGTCTCTCTCTCTCTCATTGTTCAGTCTCTCTCTCTCTCATTGTTCAGTCTCTCTCTCTCTCTCATTGTTCAGTCTCTCTCTCTCTCATTGTTCAGTCTCTCACTCTCATTGTTCAGTCTCTCTCTCTCTCTCAATGTTCAGTCTCTCTCTCTCTCTCTCATTGTTCAGTCTCTCTCTCTCATTGTTCAGTCGCTCTCTCTCTCATTGTTCAGTCTCTCTCTCTCTCTCATTGTTCAGTGTCTCTCTCTCATTGTTCAGTCTCTCTCCCTCTCATTGTTCAGTCTCTCTCTCTCTCTCTCTCTCATTGTTCAGTCTCTCTCTCTCATTGTTCAGTCTCTCTCTCTCTCATTGTTCAGTCTCTCTCTCTCTCTCTCATTGTTCAGTCTCTCTCTCTCTCATTGTTCAGTCTCTCTCCCTCTCTCATTGTTCAGTCTCTCTCTCTCTCTCATTGTTCAGTCTCTCTCTCTCTCTCTCATTGTTCAGTCTCTCTCTCTCTCTCATTGTTCAGTCTCTCTCTCTCTCATTGTTCAGTCTCTCTCCCTCTCTCATTGTTCAGTCTCTCTCTCTCTCATTGTTCAGTCTCTCTCTCTCTCTCTCTCATTGTTCAGTCTCTCTCAGTTCAGTTCAGTTCAGTTCAAATGCTTTATTGGCATGAAAGTTTACAGAGAACCATATTGCCAAAGCTTACATTGCAAAAAGGTGCAGTTTTCCAACATTCTGTAGGTGTCAATCGATTTGACATTTGTTGGGTATATACAATATTACTTTTAAACAATATTAATTTTAAACAGTCTTTCTACTTCATTTGGTACGTTCAATATTAATTTTAAACAGTCTTACTTTTAAACAGTCCTCAGGTTGTGACATGTTGTTACATATTTAGCCCCAAGGTATGGTCTGTCTCCTTCTCCTAGGACTAATCTCAATTTTGACAGATCATCCAATTCCTTGAAATCTGGGGTTGTTTGGCTTAGCTTGTTGTTCAGTCTCTCTCTCATTGTTCAGTCTCTCTCTCCAATTCCAATTCCAATTCCAATTAAAATGCTTTATTGGCATGAAAGTTTACAGAGAACCATATTGCCAAAGCTTACATAGCAAAAAGGTACAGTTTTCCAACATTCTGTAGGTGTCAATCGATTTGACATTTGTTGGGTACATACAATATTACTTTTAAACAATATTAATTTTAAACAGTCTTTGTACTTCATTTGGTACGTTCAATATTAATTTTAAACAGTCTTAATTTTAAACAGTCCTCAGGTTGTGACATGTTGTTACATATTTGGCCCCAAGGTATGGTCTGTCTCCTTCTCCTAGGACTAATCTCAATTTTGACAGATCATCCAATTCCTTGAAATCTGGGGTTGTTTGGCTTAGCTTGTTGAATAATATGTTTCTTGATGTGTTGAATTTTTCGCATTTTAGGAGGAAATGCATTTCTGTTTCAACCTCGCCAGCCAGACATTGATCGCATATTCTATTCTCTCTAGGCTGCCAGGATTTCTTGTATCTGCCTTTTTCAATTTCCAGTTGGTGGTCGCTTAGTCTGTACCTGGTGAGGGTCTGTCTCTGTTTTGTGTCTCTGATGGTCGTGAGGTAGTCTGCCAGTTTATATTCTCTTTTTAGGGCCCGGTAACATTCTAATCTGCTTTGGCTTTCGGTTATTTTGTTCCAATGTTCCAGGTAGGTTTCTTTGCATTTTTTAATGATTTGGTTCACTCGGATTGGTGTTTGGGCGGCTGTGTTGGTCTGGGGCTGGTCAGGGTCCGGCTGAGTACTTAGTTTCCGTAGCAGCTGACTCAGGGGACTCTTTTCTGGGTTTAGCTCTTGGGTCTGAAAGGCTTTGAAATGAAGGGTGTCTGGGGAGCTAGATTTGAGGTGATTTAGGAAGTTTAGTGCTCGTTTTTGGATGTTTATTATCAGTGGGTATCTGCCTAGTTCGGCTCTGCATGCATTTGTTGGCGTTTTCCTTTGGGTGCGAAGGATGCTTCGGCAGAATTCTGCATGTAGGGCTTCTATTGTATGTTTTTCCCATTTAGTGTAGCTTTGGTGATTTAGCGGGCCCCATACTTCACTACCGTACAGTGCAATGGGCAGGATTATGCTGTCAAATATTTTGAGCCAGATTTTGATTGGGATTTGGATGTTGTAGAATTTTCTTTTTATTGCATATAGGGCTCTTCGGGCTTTTTCTTTTAGTGCATTCACTGCTATGCTGAAGCTCCCTGATGCTGTAATAGTTAGACCAAGGTAGGTGTAGCTCATAGTGTGTCCTATAGTGATATCACTGAGGGTAAACTGGTATTTGTTTTCCTGACATCTGGGCCTTTTTTGAAAAATCATGATGTTGGTTTTCTTTAGATTTACTGTTAGAGCCCAATTTTGGCAGTATTTGTCGAGTAGGTCTAGTTGTTGCTGTAATCCCTGTTCTGTGGGAGACAGCAGAACCAGGTCGTCCGCATAGAACAGGGATTTCACTTCTCCATCTAGGAGACGGAGACCTGGTGACTCGCTTTGCTCCAGCATGTCTGCTAATTCATTTATGTATATGTTGAACAGGGTCGGGCTCAAATTGCAGCCCTGCCGGACGCCTCTTCTCTGGGTGAAGAAATCGGTGCGTTTGTCTCCAATTTTGACCCCGCATTTGTTTTTCAGATACATTGATTTAATAAGGTCATAGACTTTGCCCCCTATTCCACATTGAAGAAGTTTATAATAGAGCCCTTCGTGCCATATAGAGTCAAAGGCTTTCTTGAAGTCGATGAAACAGGCGAATATTTTCCCATTTTTTGTTTGGTGTATATGTTTTTCAATGAATTTATCTCCACTGTCTGGGGCCCATCTGTATGTCTGGTTTATTTTATGTAGCTTACTGGGTTCCTTTTTTGTGTCTGTAGTTTGGGCAGAAAGTTTAAGGTACACATTTATTTGGTTATGGTCTGAGAGGGGGGATTGCTGCCTGACAGTGAATGCGTTGATATCGCAGGGGTCCAGGTCAGTGATTGTATAATCCACCACACTAGACCCAAGAGTTGAGGAATATGTGAGTCTCCCTAAGGAGTCCCCTCTGAACCTACCGTTAACTATGTACAGGCCTAAGGCTCGGCAGAGTTGCACTACCTCCCTACCGCTTTTATTTATTTCACAATCGAGGTTGTTTCGGTTTGCGATGGCTGGTGTGACATATAGAGGGGTCTGGCCCTCTCTCTCTCTCTCTCATTGTTCAGTCTCTCTCTCTCTCTCATTGTTCAGTCTCTCTCTCTCTCTCATTGTTCAGTCTCTCTCTCTCTCTCTCTCTCTCATTGTTCAGTCTCTCTCTCTCTCCCTCATTGTTCAGTCTCTCTCCCTCTCTCATTGTTCAGTCTCTCTCTCTCTCTCTCATTGTTCAGTCTCGCTCTCTCTCATTGTTCAGTCTCTCTCTCTCTCTCTCATTGTTCAGTCTCTCTCTCTCTCTCTCATTGTTCAGTCTCTCTCTCTCTCTCTCATTGTTCAGTCTCTCTCTCTCTCATTGTTCAGTCTCTCTCTCTCTCATTGTTCAGTCTCTCTCGCTCTCTCATTGTTCAGTCTCTCTCTCTCTCTCTCATTGTTCAGTCTCTCTCTCTCTCTCTCTCATTGTTCAGTCTCTCTCTCTCTCATTGTTCAGTCTCTCTCTCTCTCATTGTTCAGTCTCTCTCTCTCTCTCATTGTTCAGTCTCTCTCTCTCTCTCTCATTGTTTAGTCTCTCTCTCTCTCATTGTTCAGTCTCTCTCTCTCTCATTGTTCAGTCTCTCTCTCTCTCATTGTTCAGTCTCTCTCTCTCATTGTTCAGTCTCTCTCTCTCTCATTGTTCAGTCTCTCACTCTCATTGTTCAGTCTCTCTCTCTCTCTCAATGTTCAGTCTCTCTCTCTCTCTCTCATTGTTCAGTCTCTCTCTCTCATTGTTCAGTCTCTCTCTCTCTCATTGTTCAGTCTCTCTCTCTCTCTCATTGTTCAGTGTCTCTCTCTCATTGTTCAGTCTCTCTCCCTCTCATTGTTCAGTCTCTCTCTCTCTCTCTCTCTCTCTCATTGTTCAGTCTCTCTCTCTCATTGTTCAGTCTCTCTCTCTCTCATTGTTCAGTCTCTCTCTCTCTCTCATTGTTCAGTCTCTCTCTCTCTCATTGTTCAGTCTCTCTCCCTCTCTCATTGTTCAGTCTCTCTCTCTCTCATTGTTCAGTCTCTCTCTCTCTCTCTCATTGTTCAGTCTCTCTCTCTCTCTCATTGTTCAGTCTCTCTCTCATTGTTCAGTCTCTCTCTCTCTCTCTCATTGTTCAGTCTCTCTCTCTCTCTCATTGTTCAGTCTCTCTCTCTCTCTCATTGTTCAGTCTCTCTCTCTCTCTCTCTCTCATTGTTCAGTCTCTCTCTCTCTCTCTCATTGTTCAGTCTCTCTCTCTCTCTCTCATTGTTCAGTCTCTCTCTCTCTCTCTCATTGTTCAGTCTCGCTCTCTCTCATTGTTCAGTCTCTCTCTCTCTCTCTCTCATTGTTCAGTCTCTCTCTCTCTCATTGTTCAGTCTCTCTCGCTCTCTCATTGTTCAGTCTCTCTCTCTCTCTCTCATTGTTCAGTCTCTCTCTCTCTCATTGTTCAGTCTCTCTCTCTCTCATTGTTCAGTCTCTCTCTCTCTCATTGTTCAGTCTCTCTCTCTCATTGTTCAGTCTCTCTCTCTCTCTCTCATTGTTCAGTCTCGCTCTCTCTCATTGTTCAGTCTCTCTCTCTCTCATTGTTCAGTCTCTCTCTCTCTCATTGTTCAGTCTCTCTCGCTCTCTCATTGTTCAGTCAATTCAATTCAAATGCTTTATTGGCATGAAAGTTTACAGAGAACCATATTGCCAAAGCTTACATTGCAAAAAGGTACAGTTTTCTAACATTCTGTAGGTGTCAATCGATTTGACATTTGTTGGGTACATACAATATTACTTTTAAACAATATTAATTTTAAACAGTCTTTGTACTTCATTTGGTACGTTCAATATTAATTTTAAACAGTCTTAATTTTAAACAGTCCTCAGGTTGTGACATGTTGTTACATATTTGGCCCCAAGGTATGGTCTGTCTCCTTCTCCTAAGACTAATCTCAGTTTTGACAGATCATCCAATTCCTTGAAATCTGGGGTTGTTTGGCTTAGCTTGTTGAATAATATGTTTCTTGATGTGTTGAATTTTTCGCATTTTAGGAGGAAATGCATTTCTGTTTCAACCTCGCCAGCCAGACATTGATCGCATATTCTATTCTCTCTAGGCTGCCAGGATTTCTTGTATCTGCCTTTTTCAATTTCCAGTTGGTGGTCGCTTAGTCTGTACCTGGTGAGGGTCTGTCTCTGTTTTGTGTCTCTGATGGTCGTGAGGTAGTCTGCCAGTTTATATTCTCTTTTTAGGGCCCGGTAACATTCTAATCTGCTTTGGCTTTCGGTTATTTTGTTCCAATGTTCCAGGTAGGTTTCTTTGCATTTTTTAATGATTTGGTTCACTCGGATTGGTGTTTGGACGGCTGTGTTGGTCTGGGGCTGGTCAGGGTCCGGCTGAGTACTTAGTTTCAGTAGCAGCTGACTCAGGGGACTCTTTTCTGGGTTTAGCTCTTGGGTCTGAAAGGCTTTGAAATGAAGGGTGTCTGGGGAGCTAGATTTGAGGTGATTTAGGAAGTTTAGTGCTCGTTTTTGGATGTTTATTATCAGTGGGTATCTGCCTAGTTCGGCTCTGCATGCATTTGTTGGCGTTTTTCTTTGGGTGCGAAGGATGCTTCGGCAGTCTCTCTCTCTCTCTCTCATTGTTCAGTCTCTCTCTCTCTCTCTCATTGTTCAGTCTCTCTCTCTCTCTCATTGTTCAGTCTCTCTCTCTCTCATTGTTCAGTCTCTCTCTCTCTCTCTCATTGTTCAGTCTCTCTCTCTCTCATTGTTCAGTCTCTCTCTCTCTCTCTCATTGTTCAGCCTCTCTCTCTCATTGTTCAGTCTCTCTCTCTCTCATTGTTCAGTCTCTCTCTCTCTCTCTCTCATTGTTCAGTCTCTCTCTCTCTCTCATTGTTCAGTCTCTCTCTCTCTCTCTCATTTTTCAGTCTCTCGCTCTCTCTCATTGTTCAGCCTCTCTCTCTCTCATTGTTCAGTCTCTCTCTCTCTCTCTCATTGTTCAGTCTCTCTCTCTCTCATTGTTCAGTCTCTCTCTCTCTCTCATTGTTCAGTCTCTCTCTCTCTCATTGTTCAGTCTCTCTCTCTCTCTCTCTCATTGTTCAGTCTCTCTCTCTCTCTCTCATTGTCCAGTCTCTCGCTCTATCTCATTGTTCAGTCTCTCTCTCTCTCATTGTTCAGTCTCTCTCTCTCTCTCTCTCATTGTTCAGTCTCTCTCTCTCTCATTGTTCAGTCTCTCTCTCTCTCTCTCATTGTTCAGTCTCTCTCTCTCTCTCATTGTTCAGTCTCTCTCTCTCTCTCTCATTGTTCAGTCTCTCTCTCTCTCTCATTGTTCAGTCTCTCTCTCTCTCTCTCATTGTCCGGTCTCTCGCTCTCTCTCATTGTTCAGTCTCTCTCTCTCTCTTATTGATCAGTCTCTCTCTCTCTCATTGTTCAGTCTCTCTCTCTCTCTCTCTCTCTCATTGTTCAGTCACTCTCTCTCTCATTGTTCAGTCTCTCTCTCTCTCTCTGATTGTTCAGTCTCTCTCTCTCTCTCTCATTGTTCAGTCTCTCTCTCTCTCATTGTTCAGTCTCTCTCTCTCTCTCATTGTTCAGTCTCTCTCTCTCTCTCTCTCATTGTTCAGTCTCTCTCTCTCTCATTGTTCAGTCTCTCTCTCTCTCTCTCATTGTTCAGTCTCTCTCTCAATTCAATTCAATTCAATTCAAATTGCTTTATTGGCATGATAAGGTACATCTTATGTTGCCAAAGCATCAAAATACATTTATGTTTGAACACATAAACGCAGATCTATTCATACAGTGTATAAACAGATATATCCCTGAGTGTATAAATATACATTCGCATAATTTGCATATACTCTTTTCTTAGGTTTACTGGTTGTCCCTCTGTTTATGGCAAGCTGTAACATAGTGTGCCGCTAGTGTTACACAGTTTCTCTCTTCCCCTAGTAAGTATGGGAGTTTTTGGTCGTCATTCAAATTTCTGAATTCAAGGCATATTTGTGAGAATTTTTGGTAGACATTCTCCCTGATGCCCTGATATTTTCCACAGGCTGTGAGGAAGTGCATCTCTGTCTCCACCAGTCCTTGACTGCAGTGAGAGCATATCCTGCCCTCTCTTGGCAGCCTGGTCTGCCTGTGTCTGCCTTTTTCGATCGCCAGGCTATGTTCACTAAGTCTGTACCTTGTCAAGGTTTTTCTCAGTTTGTTATCCTTTACCATGGTCAGGCACTCAGCGATGTTGTATTGTCTGTTTAGGGCCAAGTAGCAATTGAGTTTGCTTTGGGTTTTTGTTGTTTCTGCCCAATATGACAGGTATTTTTCCTTTTGCTTAGTGACAATTGTGTTGGGTCGAATTCTCTGTGCTACGATGTCACTGTCCTGGGGCTGGTTATTGTTAGTATTGTTAGTGGTTGCTTCACTGAGTCCCAGGACTCGTTGACTGAGGGAGTTCTTCTTTATGGTCCTCTCTTGGCATTTCAAGGCTTCGTAATGATAGCAGTGGGGGTTGCTCATTTTTAGGTGTTTCCAAAATTTGGTGGCTCTTTTTTGGATAGTAATTATTAGTGGAAATTGGCCTACTTCTGCCCTGCATGCATTGTTTACGGTTTTCCTTTGAGTCCGGAGGATACTTTTACAGAATTCTGCATGTAGGATCTCAATTGGGTGTTTGTCCCATTTTGCAAATTCTTGTTGTGTTAGCGGTCCCCACACTTCACTGCCGTAGAGTGCAATTGGTTCAATTACTGATTTGAAAATTTTGAGCCAAATGCTAATTGGGATTTCTATTTGGATTGATCTTTTAATGGCATAGAAAGCCCTTCTAGCTTTCTCTTTCAGTTCATTCACAGCCAGTTTGAAATTTCCCGTAGAGCTGATTTTTATGCCCAAGTATGTGTAGTTAGTGGTTTGTTCGATTTTAGTTGTTCCTAGTGTGAGATTTATTTTGGGTCCCGGATGTCTGGATCTTTGCTGGAACACGAGGACTTTGGTTTTTTGGAGGTTTATTGTCAGGGCCCAGGTCTGACAGGCCGACTCCAGCAGATCCAGGTTCTGCTGTAGACCCTCCTTAGTTGGTGACAGCAGAACCAGGTCGTCTGCATAGAGGAGGAATTTAACCTTGTATTCATATAGGGTGAGGCCGGGTGATGTAGATTGTTCAAGTAGTTTTGCCAATTCATTTATGTAAATATTAAAGAGTGTCGGTGAGATTGGCGAGCCCTGCGTCACCCCCCGCCCCTGTGGGAAGTATTTTGTTTGTTTGTCTCCAATTTTAACTGCAGATTTGTTGTTTGTATACATTGATTTAATTACATCATATGTTTTTCCCCCTACCCCGCTTTCGATAAGTTTCAGGAATAGGCCGTCGTGCCAGATGGAATCGAAAGCCTTCTGGAAATCTATAAAGCATGCGTAGATTTTGCTTTTGTTTTGATGGACGTGTTTGTCAATTAGGGTCTGTAGGGTGAAGATATGATCTGATGTTCTGTAGTTTGGCAGGAATCCAATTTGGCTTTTACTCAAGACATTGTGCTCCTCAAGGAAGTTTATAAGTCTTTTGTTTATGATACTACAGAAAACCTTCCCCAGGTTACTGTTTACACAGATGCCTCGATAGTTATTTGGGTCACCTTTATCCCCACTTTTGTATATGGGCATTATGAGTCCTTTGTTCCAGATATCAGGGAAGTAACCGACACTCAGAACCAAGTTGAAGAGTTTCAGTATAGCCAATCTCATTTTATCGTCCGTGTGTTTAATCATCTCGCTTAGGATGCCGTCTGCCCCGCAAGCCTTTCCTGGTCGCAGGTCCTTGAGTTTTTCAATTAGCTCTTTTTCAGATATTATGGTGTCTATCGGGTTTTGGTTATCTTTTATGGCAGATTCTAGCTTTGCCAGTTTTTCGCATATTTGGTATTGCTCTGGGCTTAGTGTGTTTTTCTGGTATAATTTTTCAAAATGGTTTTCCCATGTGTCACCGTTTTGAATGGCCAATTCATCGTGTTGTTTTTTGTGTAATGTATTCCAGTTGTCCCGGAAACAATTGGAATCAATGGATTCCTCAATGGAGATGAGTGTATTCTTAATATACTGCTCTTTCTTGGTTCTGAGTGTGCTTTTGTATTGTGTTAGTGCCTGACAATAAGTAAGGCGTAATTCCTCGTTTTCTGGTTGTCTGTGTTTTTGGTTTGATATTTTTCTGAGTTTTTTCCTCATGTTCTGGCAATCGGAGTCAAACCATTTTTCGTAGTTTTTTGTTTTGGGTTTGTTCTTTCGAACTTTCAGGTTTGACATTGATGCCAAATTATCAAAAATATTATTTAGGTTATTCACTGCCCGGTTTACGCCTTCTTTATTGTGTGTGTATGTATTTTCCAGAAAGGTTTCCAAGAGAGCGTGGCCTAGAAATTCATTATAGCCACTTTTGGGGCGGTAAAGTCGGGCGGCCGCTAAAGTTTGCGCTCGGCGCAAATTCGAGGCCACATCGCCGATATTCATTAGCTTCGCCTTAAGAGTTAGCTCGAGCGCTAAAACTGGCGATGCACGGCTGTCTTTAGGCGCTAAGCCGGAGGTGCTGTGCGATACCGCCGAGGCCGGGCGCAGCGCAGGTGCGGCCATTTCTTGATTGACAGCAGACACCCTGGCGCCGGCCAGCTCTTAAGGGGGAAGGTTCGACTTGGTCTGCTGCCACGCCCTGGATACTGGAGCACTCCAGCTAGGCCTGAACACTGCTGCTGGACCCAAATAGTGCCTCAAAGTATGAAGAAGGCCCGTGAACGAGCGCAGCGCTTCTCAGAGCATGATCTGAGGGTGCTGGTTAGCGCTGTTGAGAAGAGACGCCATATTTTGTTCCCAGACAATGGGAGGAAGCCGTCGGCCCGCGTCTACCAGAGAGCCTGGAGGCATGTCGCCACCAGGGTGACATCCAACAGTGAGGTCCCCAGGAGCGCTGTACAATGCCGCAAGAAGCTAAATGACCTCGCCAGGATTGTCAGGGTGAGTACCCTTTCCAGTGTCCTCCTCATCCTTGCATGTGCACCTCACATTATGGGCAAAGGGACCTGAAAGCCCTAATGGCCAGCCCTCATGCAGCAGCTATGGGACACTCATGAACATCAATTGCACATTGTGCACTTAACACACTGGCCAGGCTATTCGACCATGGGAGGCAGTGCACACAAGATCAGGGCTACACACTGGCCAGACTATTCCACCATGGGAGGCAGTGCACACAAGATCAGGGCTACACACTGTACTTAGAGGCCATCCTTTCTCTTGCAGGCCAAGCTGGCCAATAATAAGAGGAGCCGGACTGTGACCGGGGGAGGCGGACCCCAGATCCAGCCGCTCACCGAGCTGCAACAGCGCGTGGAGCGCATCATGGGTGCCCGGGTGATTGACCCCGTTGCATCTGGAGATGCCGACCCTGTTCTGGGCACCAATGGTAAGGACATCACCTTTTGGACCTCTCTCGTCCCACTAGCGCATCAGATCTACATCCTTTGCCACTGTCCGATCAATGCGCTGAATGCCACCACTCATGCATCCCTCGCTTACGCCCTCTCCTCACTCTAAAGCTACTCTTGTGCCTTCCTGCTTTCAGATGGTGAGGAGGAGGTCCCTGAAGTTGCCAGTGACAGCCCCTCAGAAGAGGAGGAGGAGGAGGAGCAAGAGGAAGGCGGCCCATCAGAGGAACCCTCAGCCGCGGCAAGCCATGCCACTGTAGGGGAGACGTCTTCCCTGGAGGGGAGCGTCGGGGAAGTGTCGGAGGGGAGTGTAGCTCCTGGGACCAGCGGCCTGCAGAAACGCGGGAGGGGGGTGGAAGCTCAGCGGCCTTCTCCCCAGAGGGGGGAAGGGTCGGAGGGGAGTCCAATTGCTGGGCCCAGCGGCGTCCAGCAACGCAGGAAGGGTCGGCCAGTTCGGCGGCCTTCTCCCCAGAGGGAGAGTCCGGCCTCCAGTCCGGAGACGGTCAACGCCGAGGAGATGCGCCGCCTCGAGGACATGTCCGCGGACTCGGAGCGCCAGCACACGGAGCTCATGGGGGTAGTGGGACGGATGCCTGAGGCCATCGAGTCCCTGTCTCGGAGTGTCACCGAATTCGGGGCCTCTCTGGCAGCGACTGGCCAGGTGATCAGTGGTGCCGTGCAGTCACTGGCTGCTCTGATGCGGTCACAGAACAGGGCAGCACGGGCACTCACTGCTGCCACACTCGCTGTGTCAGCCCGGCATCGCCAGGGCACCCGGCGCGCTGCAGCAGCACAGCGGTCTGTCCCTCGGCAGATTGCTGCGCATGCTGCAGTGCTGGCCCGGGCGAGTGCCAGTGTCTCAGGCGACCAGCGACCGCCTGCCATCCGCCAGCTTGCCCCCATTCCTCCAGCCGCCACTGCCACTCCCCCAGTGGAGCTGCCACGAGCTGCTGCAGCGACTGATGCTGGCCAGCCACAGCTGCAGCATTCACCAGCCGGCCCCTCGAGGGCCAGACCTCGTCTAGGCCGACCCCCAAGGGCATCTGCCGTCACGACATGTGCCCCTCAGGAGCCTTCCCCCAGCCTTGCAGCAGCCACTGGCCTCACTTTGAGGAGGAGCAGCAGGGCGTCCAGGGGCCGGCAAAGTTTGCAGAAGGCATCGCCCTCGCTGGACACAAAGTAGAGGGTGTGTCCAAATGTTGTTTTTTTTGGAATGGTTGTTTTTTGAAGGCCGAGGATGAGGCCATTTTTGTTTACATCTTTTGTCAATCCTCCCCAGGTTGTGGGAGTGAGTCATGTGTGTGAGTGTTTTTTGGGGGTTTCGTGTGTTCTTGGTTTTCATGTGGGAAGGGCCCTGAGTTTGTACAATAAACCATTTTATTTATTCACATTGTCCATGTTTGATCTTTGAAGTGTTTGTTGCCTTAACCGGCTGAGGGCTTGCGGAGCGGCTGCAATCATGTTCTTTCATTGGCACAAGCCATTCCCTGACAGGGGGCCTAGAAGTGACAGTCAATAAGCCGCCGACGGGCGGCCCTTGGACCTTCTGCCTCCCTCCTGGGCTGGTACTCCTCGTCCTCCTCCTCCTCATGCTCCTCCTGCTCCTCCTCCTGAGGTGGTGGTCCAACGTGAGGTGGCAGTGCCTGAGTCCTGCGGATAGCCAGGTTGTGCAGCATGCAGCAAACGATGACGAATTGGGAGACTCGCTCCTGCGAATACTGGAGGGCTCCCCCGGAGCGATCCAGACAGCGGAACCGTTGCTTCAGGATGCCGATTGTTTGTTCGATGAGGTTCCTGGTCGCTTGATGGCTCTCGTTGTATGCCTCTTCAGCAGGGGTCGTGGGCGCGCGGAGCAGGGTCATGAGCCAGGTACACAAAGGATAGCCTTTGTCCCCGATAAGCCATCCTCTTGGGTGAGGCTGTGCCTGGAACATGTCACCCACAGTTGTCTGTCGCAGGATAAAGGCATCGTGGCTGCTGCCTGGAAAGCGGGCATTGACAGCTAGGATGCGCTGCCTGTGGTCACACACCAGCTGTACGTTGAGGGAATGGTAGCCCTTCCGGTTGCGGTAATCCTCGGCATGCTCCAGAGGTGCCCGCAAAGCCACATGCGTGCAGTCAATGGTGCCCTGCACCATGGGGAAGCCCGCTATTCTTGCAAATCCCACTGCACGCTGCTGCTGCTTGTCCAGGGTCATGGGGAAGGAGATGAATTGACGTCTCCTTCTGAAAAGGGCATTGGTCACCTGGCGGATGCAGCAATGCACGGTGAACTGGGAGATGTTAGCGATGTCCGCAGCAGCGGATTGGAAGGAGCCGGTGGCATAGAAGTTGAGAGCCACCGTCACCTTCACTGCCACCGACAGAGACGTCCTGCGCATCAGCTGTGGACACAGATCTCTGTGAAGCAGCTGGCAGATGTCTGCAACCACCTCCCTTCTGAATCGCAGCCTCCTAACACACTGCGCGGCAGACATGTTGAGATAGGAGAACTGCTGGCGGTATACCCTGGGTGGGTAAGGCCTCACTTGGCGACGCCTGTTGCCCCCTCTGCGTCTAGCCAGGGCTGCCACTCTCTCACGGCGTCTGTAAGCCCTTCCGACATAACCCAATGCAGCCCCCATAATATGCTGGCAAACACTGAGATCTCAATGAAGGCAAAGATAATTGCAAAGCTCTGGCCTGAAGCCAAAAAGACCTGTCCTAGTGTTGGGCCAAAGCAGTAAGCTCTCTTCCTTGGTCTCTCTCCAAAAATCCGTTGCACAAGAGTGAATGCTGCAAAATGGCTGCCCTTTATAGTGCAGGGTAAGTGCCCTTTAATTTGCGCTCCCCGCGGCGCGCCTCGGCTGTGTACCGTTCCACTTCACAGTCGTTAGGGCTGCCCGGCGCACAATGGGGCGGCGCGAGTGAAGTTCCGGTTCCGGGCGCACAAAGGGCGTTGCACGACGAAATGACGTCATGATCTGCGCGCGCAGCTGAGCGCGCGCAAAGACTTTGCGCCGGCGCTAAATGTCTACTGAAGTTGGGGCGAGGCGCAGATCGCGCAGCGCCCGGGCGCTAAGCGCCTAGCGCTCGAGATCTGCTCCTCCTAAGGCGCTAACGGCTGGCGCAGCCAACTGAATTTCTAGGCCCTTGAGTTGTTTGGTTGCTAATTCCTTTCTGGTATTTTTCCGTGCTGTTTTTGGCCCATCTGTAAGATTTTTTAATGTTGTACAGTTTACTGGGTTGTGTTTCTGTGTTGGTTGTTTCTGTCCTTTCAAGATATGCAGTAATTTGACTGTGGTCTGACAGTGTTGTTTGTGGTTTGACTGTGAATGTTCTGAAAGAGGATGGGTCTAGATCTGTAATCATATAGTCTACGGTGCTGAAGCCAAGAGGTGAGCAATAGGTGGATCTTCCTAGGAAGTCTCCCAATAACCTACCATTGACAATGTACAGACCCAGGCTTCGACAGAGCTGCAGTAGCTGTTTTCCGTTAGTATTTGTCTGTTTGTCGCAGTTATGCCTGTGTGGATGGGAAGGGAGATCAAAATGGTTATTCCCAAATATGTAATTATTCCCTTGATTATTGGTGAAGTCTGGTTCTTCTCCCGTTCTTGAGGTCCCCACATATCAACACATTTCCCTTGGCCTGGAATTGGATAATCTCCCTCTCTATGTTGGAGAAGGTGTCCTCTTTGAAGTACAGGGAATCTGTCGGGGGGATATAGAGTGTGCAAATGAAAACATCTTTCATGCTGGAGATGATGCCCCTCTTAATTTTGAGCCATAAGTGGTTTTCGCCCTTTTCCACAAATTCAATGCAACTCCTAAGATCTGCTTTGATCCAAATCAGTATGCCTCCAGATTCTCTGCCCTGGGTTACTCCTGGCAATTTATTGGAGGGGACCACCAGCTCTGTGTACCCAATGGGACAGCCAGTGTGTCCTTCTCCTCTACACCAGGTTTCCTGTAAAAAGATAATATCTAGATTTTTAATCTCATCTAGGAACTCTGGGGTCCCACTCTTCATGCCAAGCATAGAAGAGCGTAGACCTTGGATATTCCAGGTTGAGATATATAAGGATTTCATGCTAAAATTTTAAATAATTCAATTGTCTATACATGCTGAGGATAATTGGTTACAAATTTTTCTAACAACTAGTCCTTATTTTTTCTGATCCATAAGGCGGGAGTGGATGCTGCTGATCGCCTGCATTATGTCTCTTAGTGGATTGTCTCTGCCAGTGGTATTGCGTATGCTCTGAGCACATCTCCCTCTGCCTGGTTGGGGGTGGTCCTGTTCCCCTGTAGTACATGAGTGGTGCAGTTCCGAGGTGCAGTTCCGACATTGTTGTTGTGCGTGGGGATCCTCTCTGTTCCCGGTTGGTGTGGTGATGGTCTTTGTGGTAGTCCTGGTTTGTATCCCGTTGGTCTTTGGTGATCGGGAGGGGGTCTTTTTGGGATCTGGGTGTGGACCCGGTTAAAAGCGACGTCCTTCAGGTACTTTGCAAAGACCGATATTTGGTTCCTGTGGA
The DNA here is from genome assembly GCF_052327205.1 of Somniosus microcephalus. Lineage (NCBI taxonomy): Eukaryota > Metazoa > Chordata > Chondrichthyes > Squaliformes > Somniosidae > Somniosus > Somniosus microcephalus. Next base: position 269,884,728 of record NC_140993.1, read on the forward strand.
TATGGACTTGGTCGTAAAGACATTCCACATCGAGGGTGGGGTGTTGGGCCAGGTGCACGTTATGTTTTGATTCACAGTCTCTTGCTATGCTTGCATTTATCTCCTGGATTATTCTGTTGTTGAAGTCTCTTCTCGGCAATATTGTTGAAACTGTGATTCTAGTGTTTGGGAAGGTGTCGCTTGCCTTCTTGATCATTGATCCTAGCAATGTTGCTACCCTTTCCTGCTCGGCTCTTAGGTCATTTGTGCCGGTGTGTATTATTATGTGTTGGTGGGAGCCTAATTGGGTTTTGGTAAGCCATTCTAGGGCTCTGCCTGTTGTTGGGCACCAGAGCTTTTCTACTTTGCGTCTAGGAAAGAGCCTTTTCTCCCATAGATATTTCCCATTTGAGTCTATGAGTATTACTATGTCTGTCTTGTTGGTGTTTACTGGTTTGTGGCTTTCCTCTGGACTCCCCGGTTGTGTGTTGGACCGGTGTGGTCGTGTATGGTGTGAGCGATCCTCTTGTGACTGGGTTTCAGTGTGCTGGTCGGTCTGTGTGGCTCCCCCTGTATTGTGGGTCTGCTGCTGTTGTTCATTGTGAGAGTGTAGCTGCCTAGTCTGGCTTTGTACTGTCTTATCTCTAGCCTCTGGCTGCTCTCTCTCTCTCTCATTGTTCAGTCTCTCTCTCTCTCTCATTGTTCAGTCTCTCTCTCTCTCTCTCATTGTTCAGTCTCTCTCTCTCTCTCTCTCATTGTTCAGTCTCTCTCTCTCATTGTTCAGTCTCTCTCTCTCTCATTGTTCAGTCTCTCTCTCTCTCTCATTGTTCAGTCTCTCTCTCTCTCTCTCATTGTTCAGTCTCTCTCTCTCGCTCATTGTTCAGTCTCTCTCTCTCTTATTGTCCAGTCTCTCTCTCTCTCGCTCTCATTGTTCAGTCTCTCTCTCTCTCTCTCATTGTTCAGTCTCTCTCTCCAATTCCAATTCCAATTCCAATTCCAATTCAAATGCTTTATTGGCATGAAAGTTTACAGAGAACCATATTGCCAAAGCTTACATAGCAAAAAGGTACAGTTTTCCAACATTCTGTAGGTGTCAATCGATTTGACATTTGTTGGGTACATACAATATTACTTTTAAACAATATTAATTTTAAACAGTCTTTGTACTTCATTTGGTACGTTCAATATTAATTTTAAACAGTCTTAATTTTAAACAGTCCTCAGGTTGTGACATGTTGTTACATATTTGGCCCCAAGGTATGGTCTGTCTCCTTCTCCTAGGACTAATCTCAATTTTGACAGATCATCCAATTCCTTGAAATCTGGGGTTGTTTGGCTTAGCTTGTTGAATAATATGTTTCTTGATGTGTTGAATTTTTCGCATTTTAGGAGGAAATGCATTTCTGTTTCAACCTCGCCAGCCAGACATTGATCGCATATTCTATTCTCTCTAGGCTGCCAGGATTTCTTGTATCTGCCTTTTTCAATTTCCAGTTGGTGGTCGCTTAGTCTGTACCTGGTGAGGGTCTGTCTCTGTTTTGTGTCTCTGATGGTCGTGAGGTAGTCTGCCAGTTTATATTCTCTTTTTAGGGCCCGGTAACATTCTAATCTGCTTTGGCTTTCGGTTATTTTGTTCCAATGTTCCAGGTAGGTTTCTTTGCATTTTTTAATGATTTGGTTCACTCGGATTGGTGTTTGGACGGCTGTGTTGGTCTGGGGCTGGTCAGGGTCCGGCTGAGTACTTAGTTTCCGTAGCAGCTGACTCAGGGGACTCTTTTCTGGGTTTAGCTCTTGGGTCTGAAAGGCTTTGAAATGAAGGGTGTCTGGGGAGCTAGATTTGAGGTGATTTAGGAAGTTTAGTGCTCGTTTTTGGATGTTTATTATCAGTGGGTATCTGCCTAGTTCGGCTCTGCATGCATTTGTTGGCGTTTTTCTTTGGGTGCGAAGGATGCTTCGGCAGAATTCTGCATGTAGGGCTTCTATTGTATGTTTTTCCCATTTAGTGTCTCTCTCTCTCTCTCTCATTGTTCAGTCTCTCTCTGTCTCTCATTGTTCAGTCTCTCTCTCTCTCTCATTGTTCAGTCTCTCTCTCTCTCTCATTGTTCAGTCTCTCTCTCTCTCTCATTGTTCAGTCTCTCTCTCTCATTGTTCAGTCTCTCTCTCTCTCTCATTGTTCAGTCTCTCTCTCTCCCTCATTGTTCAGTCTCTCTCTCTCTCATTGTTCAGTCTCTCTCTCTCTCTCATTGTTCAGTCTCTCTCACTCTCTCTCATTGTTCAGTCTCTCTCTCTCTCTCTCTCTCATTGTTCAGTCTCTCTCTCTCTCTCTCATTGTTCAGTCTCTCTCTCTCTCTCATTGTTCAGTCTCTCTCTCTCTCTCTCATTGTTCAGTCTCTCTCTCTCTCATTGTTCAGTCTCTCTCTCTCTCATTGTTCAGTCTCTCTCTCTCTCTCATTGTTCAGTTTCTCTCTCTCTCATTGTTCAGTCTCTCTCTCTCTCTCTCTCATTGTTCAGTCTCTCTCTCTCTCTCATTGTTCAGTCTCTCTCTCTCATTGTTCAGTCTCTCTCTCTCTCTCTCATTGTTCAGTCTCTCTCTCTCTCTCTCATTGTTCAGTCTCTCTCTCTCTCTCATTGTTCAGTCTCTCTCTCTCTCTCATTGTTCAGTCTCTCTCTCTCTCTCTCTCATTGTTCAGTCTCTCTCTCTCTCTCTCTCTCATTGTTCAGTCAAATTCAAATTCAAATTCAAATTCAAATTCAAATGCTTTATTGGCATGAAAGTTTACAGAGAACCATATTGCCAAAGCTTACATAGCAAAAAGGTACATTTTCAAACATTCTGTAGGTGTCAATCGATTTGACATTTGTTGGGTACATACAATATTACTTTTAAACAATATTAATTTTAAACAGTCTTTGTACTTCATTTGGTACGTTCAATATTAATTTTAAACAGTCTTACTTTTAAACAGTCCTCAGGTTGTGACATGTTGTTACATATTTGGCCCCAAGGTATGGTCTGTCTCCTTCTCCCAGGACTAATCTCAATTTTGACAGGTCATCCAATTCCTTGAAATCTGGGGTTGTTTGGCTTAGCTTGTTGAATAATATGTTTCTTGATGTGTTGAATTTTTCGCATTTTAGGAGGAAATGCATTTCTGTTTCAACCTCGCCGGCCAGACATTGATCGCATATTCTATTCTCTCTAGGCTGCCAGGATTTCTTGTATCTGCCTTTTTCAATTTCCAGTTGGTGGTCGCTTAGTCTGTACCTGGTGAGGGTCTGTCTCTGTTTTGTGTCTCTGATGGTCGTGAGGTAGTCTGCCAGTTTATATTCTCTTTTTAGGGCCCGGTAACATTCTAATCTGCTTTGGCTTTCGGTTATTTTGTTCCAATGTTCCAGGTAGGTTTCTTTGCATTGTTTAATGATTTGGTTCACTCGGATTGGTGTTTGGACGGCTGTGTTGGTCTGGGGCTGGTCAGGGTCCGACTGAGTACTTAGTTTCAGTAGCAGCTGACTCAGGGGACTCTTTTCTGGGTTTAGCTCTTGGGTCTGAAAGGCTTTGAAATGAAGGGTGTCTGGGGAGCTAGATTTGAGGTGATTTAGGAAGTTTAGTGCTCGTTTTTGGATGTTTATTATCAGTGGGTATCTGCCTAGTTCGGCTCTGCATGCATTTGTTGGCGTTTTTCTTTGGGTGCGAAGGATGCTTCGGCAGAATTCTGCATGTAGGGCTTCTATTGTGTGTTTTTCCCATTTAGTGTAGCTTTGGTGATTTAGCGGGCCCCATACTTCACTACCGTACAGTGCAATGGGCAGGATTATGCTGTCAAATATTTTGAGCCAGATTTTGATTGGGATTTGGATGTTGTAGAATTTTCTTTTTATTGCATATCGGGCTCTTCGGGCTTTTTCTTTTAGTGCATTCACTGCTATGTTGAAGCTCCCTGATGCTGTAATAGCTAGACCAAGGTAGGTGTAGCTCATAGTGTGTCCTATAGCGGTATCACTGAGGGTAAATTGGTATTTGTTTTCCTGACATCTGGGCCTTTTTTGAAAAATCATGATGTTGGTTTTTTTTAGATTTACTGTTAGAGCCCAATTTTGGCAGTATTTGTCGAGTAGGTCTAGTTGTTGCTGTAATCCCTGTTCTGTGGGAGACAGCAGAACCAGGTCGTCCGCATAGAACAGGGATTTCACTTCTCCATCCAGGAGACGGAGACCTGGTGACTCGCTTTGCTCCAGCATGTCTGCTAATTCATTTATGTATATGTTGAACAGGGTCGGGCTCAAATTGCAGCCCTGCCGGACGCCTCTTCTCTGGGTGAAGAAATCGGTGCGTTTGTCTCCGATTTTGACCCCGCATTTGTTTTTCAGATACATTGATTTAATAAGGTCATAGACTTTGCCCCTATTCCACACTGAAGAAGTTTATAATAGAGCCCTTCGTGCCATATAGAGTCAAAGGCTTTCTTGAAGTCGATGAAACAGGCGAATATTTTCCCATTTTTTGTTTGGTGTATATGTTTTCCAATGAGGGTGTGAAGGGTATAGATATGGTCGGCGGTGCGGTGTTTTGGAAGAAAGCCTATTTGGTTTTTTCTGAGGATATTATGTTTGTTAAGAAAATCAAGTAATCTACTATTTAGAATACTGCAGAATAACTTCCCTAGACAACTGTTGACACAGATGCCGCGGTAGTTATTTGGGTCTGATTTGTTTCCACTTTTATATATGGGGGAGATTAGTCCTTGGCACCAGATATCGGGAAAACAGCCTGAACGTAATATGATGTTGAATAATTTGAGTACCGCACCCTGCATCTCCATATTGCTGAACTTGAGCATTTCATTTTTGATGTTGTCTGGGCCACAGGCTTTCTTTAGGTGGAGAGATTTTGTTTTTGTGGCCAGTTCTTTCCATGTGATTGGGGAGTCTAGAGGGTTTTGGTTGTCTTTAATTGTTGCTTCTAATGTGTGGAGTTTTTCTGTGACCTGATGTTGACTTGGGTTTGTTTCGTTTATTGGGATGTCTTTGTAGAGGTTTTCAAAATGTGTTCTCCAGATGTCGCGATCTTGGATTGGTAATGCTTGCAATTGTGTTGTACTCAGGTTATTCCACATTTCCCAGAATTGTTTTGGATTGGTGGAGTTTTCAATTTCTTCGAGTATTTTGTGGGTATAGTTTTGTGTTTTGTTCCTAATGGTGTGTTTATATCTTTTGAGGGTTTCATTGTATCTAGTACGTAGGTCCGGATTGTTCAGTCTCTCTCTCTCTCTCATTGTTCAGTCTCTCTCTCTCTCATTGTTCAGTCTCTCTCTCTCTCTCTCTCATTGTTCAGTCTCTCTCTCTCTCTCTCATTGTTCAGTCTCTCTCTCTCTCTCATTGTTCAGTCTCTCTCTCTCTCTCATTGTTCAGTCTCTCTCTCTCTCTCATTGTCCAGTCTCTCGCTCTCTCTCATTTTTCAGTCTCTCTCTCTCTCTCATTGATCAGTCTCTCTCTCTCTCATTGTTCAGTCTCTTTCTCTCTCTCTCCTTCTCATTGTTCAGTCACTCTCTCTCTCTCATTGTTCAGTCTCTCTCTCTCTCTCATTGTTCAGCACCTCTCCCTCTCTCTCATTGTTCAGTCTCTCTCTCTCTCTCTCATTGTTCAGTCTCTCTCTCTCTCTCATTGTTCAGTCTCTCTCTCTCTCTCATTGTTCAGTCTCTCTCTCTCTCTCTCATTGTTCAGTCTCTCTCTCTCTCTCTCATTGTTCAGTCTCTCTCTCTCTCATTGTTCAGTCTCTCTCTCTCTCTCATTGTTCAGTCTCTCTCTCTCTCATTGTTCAGTCTCTCTCTCTCATTGTTCAGTCTCTCTCTCTCTCTCATTGTTCAGTCTCTCTCTCTCTCTCTCATTGTTCAGTCTCTCTCTCTCTCTCATTGTTCAGTCTCTCTCTCTCTCTCATTGTTCAGTCTCTCTCTCTCTCTCATTGTTCAGTCTCTCTCTCTCTCTCATTGTTCAGTCTCTCTCTCTCTCTCTCATTGTTCAGTCTCTCTCTCTCATTGTTCAGTCCCTCTCACTCTCTCTCATTGTTCAGTCTCTCTCTCTCTCTCTCATTGTTCAGTCTCTCTCTCTCTCTCATTGTTCAGTCTCTCTCTCTCTCTCATTGTTCAGTCCAATTCAATTCCAATTCAAATGCTTTATTGGCATGAAAGTTTACAGAGAACCATATTGCCAAAGCTTACATAGCAAAAAGGTACAGTTTTCCAACATTCTGTAGGTGTCAATCGATTTGACATTTGTTGGGTACATACAATATTACTTTTAAACAATATTAATTTTAAACAGTCTTTGTACTTCATTTGGTACTTTCAATATTAATTTTAAACAGTCTTAATTTTAAACAGTCCTCAGGTTGTGACATGTTGTTACATATTTGGCCCCAAGGTATGGTCTGTCTCCTTCTCCTAGGACTAATCTCAATTTTGACAGGTCATCCAATTCCTTGAAATCTCGGGTTGTTTGGCTTAGCTTGTTGAATAATATGTTTCTTGATGTGTTGAATTTTTCGCATTTTAGGAGGAAATGCATTTCTGTTTCAATCTCGCCGGCCAGACATTGATCGCATATTCTATTCTCTCTAGGCTGCCAGGATTTCTTGTATCTGCCTTTTTCAATTTCCAGTTGGTGGTCGCTTAGTCTGTACCTGGTGAGGGTCTGTCTCTGTTTTGTGTCTCTGATGGTCGTGAGGTAGTCTGCCAGTTTATATTCTCTTTTTAGGGCCCGGTAACATTCTAATCTGCTTTGGCTTTCGGTTATTTTGTTCCAATGTTCCAGGTAGGTTTCTTTGCATTGTTTAATGATTTGGTTCACTCGGATTGGTGTTTGGACGGCTGTGTTGGTCTGGGGCTGGTCAGGGTCTGGCTGAGTACTTAGTTTCAGTAGCAGCTGACTTAGGGGACTCTTTTGTGGGTTTAGCTCTTGGGTCTGAAAGGCTTTGAAATGAAGGGTGTCTGGGGAGCTAGATTTGAGGTGATTTAGGAAGTTTAGTGCTCGTTTTTGGATGTTTATTATCAGTGGGTATCTGCCTAGTTCGGCTCTGCATGCATTTGTTGGCGTTTTTCTTTGGGTGCGAAGGATGCTTCGGCAGAATTCTGCATGTAGGGCTTCTATTGTGTGTTTTTCCCATTTAGTGTAGCTTTGGTGATTTAGCGGGCCCCATACTTCACTACCGTACAGTGCAATGGGCAGGATTATGCTGTCAAATATTTTGAGCCAGATTTTGATTGGGATTTGGATGTTGTAGAATTTTCTTTTTATTGCATATAGGGCTCTTCGGGCTTTTTCTTTTAGTGTATTCACTGCTATGCTGAAGCTCCCTGATGCTGTAATAGTTAGACCAAGGTAGGTGTAGCTCATAGTGTGTCCTATAGTGGTATCACTGAGGGTAAACTGGTATTTGTTTTCCTGACATCTGGGCCTTTTTTGAAAAATCATGATGTTGGTTTTCTTTAGATTTACTGTTAGAGCCCAATTTTGGCAGTATTTGTCGAGTAGGTCTAGTTGTTGCTGTAATCCCTGTTCTGTGGGAGACAGCAGAACCAGTCTCTCTCTCTCTCTCTCATTGTTCAGTCTTTCTCTCTGTCTCTCATTGTTCAGTCTCTCTCTCTCTCATTGTTCAGTCTCTCTCTCTCTCTCATTGTTCAGTCTCTCTCTCTCTCATTGTTCAGTCTCTCTCTCTCTCATTGTTCAGTCTCTCTCTCTCTCTCTCTCTCATTGTTCAGTCTCTCTCTCTCTCTCTCATTGTTCAGTCTCTCTCTCTCTCTCTCATTGTTCAGTCTCTCTCTCTCTCTCATTGTTCAGTCTCTCTCTCTCTCTTATTGTTCAGTCTCTCTCGCTCTCTCTCATTGTTCAGTCTCTCTCTCTCTTTCATTGTTCAGTCTCTCTCTCTCACTCATTGTTCAGTCTCTCTCTCTCTCTCTCAGTGTTCAGTCTCTCTCTCTCTCTCATTGTTCAGTCTCTCTCTCTCTCTCTCTCATTGTTCAGTCTCTCTCTCTCATTGTTCAGTCTCTGTCTCTCTCATTGTTCAGTCTCTCTCTCTCTCATTGTTCAGTCTCTCTCTCTCTCTCATTGTTCAGTCTCTCTCTCTCTCTCATTGTTCAGTCTCTCTCTCTCTCTCTCATTGTTCAGTCTCTTTCTCTCTGTCATTGTTCAGTCTCTCTCTCTCTCTCTCTCATTGTTCAGTCTCTCTCTCTCTCTCTCATTGTTCAGTCTCTCTCACTCATTGTTCAGTCCAATTCCAATTCCAATTCCAATTAAAATGCTTTATTGGCATGAAAGTTTACAGAGAACCATATTGCCAAAGCTTACATAGCAAAAAGGTACAGTTTTCCAACATTCTGTAGGTGTCAATCGATTTGACATTTGTTGGGTACATACAATATTACTTTTAAACAATATTAATTTTAAACAGTCTTTGTACTTCATTTGGTACGTTCAATATTAATTTTAAACAGTCTTAATTTTAAACAGTCCTCAGGTTGTGACATGTTGTTACATATTCTAGTCTCTCTCTCTCATTGTTCAGTCTCTCTCTCTCTCTCTCATTGTTCAGTCTCTCTCTCTCTCATTGTTCAGTCTCTCTCTCTCTCTCATTGTTCAGTCTCTCTCTCTCTCTCATTGTTCAGTCTCTCTCTCTCTCATTGTTCAGTCCAATTTCCAATTCCAATTCCAATTCAAATGCTTTATTGGCATGAAAGTTTACAGAGAACCATATTGCCAAAGCTTACATAGCAAAAAGGTACAGTTTTCCAACATTCTGTAGGTGTCAATCGATTTGACATTTGTTGGGTACATACAATATTACTTTTAAACAATATTAATTTTAAACAGTCTTTCTACTTCATTTGGTACGTTCAATATTAATTTTAAACAGTCCTCAGGTTGTGACATGTTGTTACATATTTGGCCCCAAGGTATGGTCTGTCTCCTTCTCCCAGGACTAATCTCAATTTTGACAGGTCATCCAATTCCTTGAAATCTGGGGTTGTTTGGCTCAGCTTGTTGAATAATATGTTTCTTGATGTGTTGAATTTTTCGCATTTTAGGAGGAAATGCATTTCTGTTTCAACCTCGCCGGCCAGACATTGATCACATATTCTATTCTCTCCAGGCTGCCAGGATTTCTTGTATCTGCCTTTTTCAATTTCCAGTTGGTGGTCGCTTAGTCTGTACCTGGTGAGGGTCTGTCTCTGTTTTGTGTCTCTGATGGTCGTGAGGTAGTCTGCCAGTTTATATTCTCTTTTTAGGGCCCGGTAACATTCTAATCTGCTTTGGCTTTCGGTTATTTTGTTCCAATGTTCCAGGTAGGTTTCTTTGCATTGTTTAATGATTTGGTTCACTCGGATTGGTGTTTGGACGGCTGTGTTGGTCTGGGGCTGGTCAGGGTCCGGCTGAGTACTTAGTTTCAGTAGCAGCTGACTCTCTCTCTCTCTCTCTCATTGTTCAGTCTCTCTCTCTCTCTCATTGTTCAGTCTCTCTCTCTCTCATTGTTCAGTCTCTCTCTCTCTATCTCATTGTTCAGTCTCTCTTTCTCTCTCTCATTGTTCAGTCTCTCTCTCTCTCTCTCATTGTTCAGTCTCTCTCTCTCTCTCATTGTTCAGTCTCTCTCTCTCTCTCTCTCATTGTTCAGTCTCTCTCTCTCTCTCATTGTTCAGTCTCTCTCTCTCTCTCTCATTGTTCAGTCTCTCTCTCTCATGGTTCAGTCTCTCTCTCTCTCTCATTGTTCAGTCTCTCTCTCTCTCTCTCATTGTTCAGTCTCTCTCTCTCTCTCTCTCTCTCTCATTGTTCAGCCTCTCTCTCTCTCTCTCATTGTTCAGTCTCTCTCTCTCTCTCATTGTTCAGTCTCCCTCTCTCTCTCATTGTTCAGTCTCTCTCTCTCTCTCATTGTTCAGTCTCTCTCTCTCTCTCATTGTTCAGTCTCTCTCTCTCTCTCTCATTGATCAGTCTCTCTCTCTCTCTCATTGTTCAGTCTCTCTCTCTCTCATTGTTCAGTCTCTCTCTCTCATTGTTCAGTCTCTCTCTCTCTCTCATTGTTCAGTCTCTCTCTCTCTCTCATTGTTCAGTCTCTCTCTCTCTCTCATTGTTCTGTCTCTCTCTCTCTCATTGTTCAGTCTCTCTCTCTCTCATTGTTCAGTCTCTCTCTCTCTCATTGTTCAGTCTCTCTCTCTCTCTCATTGTTCAGTCTCTCTCTCTCATTGTTCAGTCTCTCTCTCTCTCATTGTTCAGTCTCTCTCTCTCTCTCTCTCATTGTTCAGTCTCTCTCTCTCTCATTGTTCAGTCTCTCTCTCTCTCATTGTTCAGTCTCTCTCTCTCTCATTGTACAGCCTCTCTCTCTCTCTCATTGTTCAGTCTCTCTCTCTCTCTCTCATTGTTCAGTCTCTCTCTCTCTCTCTCTCAGTGTCCAGTCTCTCTCTCTCTCATTGTTCAGTCTCTCTCTCTCTCATTGTTCAGTCTCTCTCTCTCTCTCTCATTGTTCAGTCTCTCTCTCTCTCTCTCTCATTGTTCAGTCTCTCTCTCTCTCAGTGTTCAGTCTCTCTCTCATTGTTCAGTCCCTCTCTCTCTCTCATTGTTCAGTCTCTCTCTCTCTCTCATTGTTCAGTCTCTCTCTCTCTCTCTCATTGTTCAGTCTCTCTCTCTCTCTCTCATTGTTCAGTCTCTCTCTCTCTCTCATTGTTCAGTCTCTCTCTCTCTCTCATTGTTCAGTCTCTCTCTCTCTCTCATTGTCCAGTCTCTCGCTCTCTCTCATTTTTCAGTCTCTCTCTCTCTCTCATTGATCAGTCTCTCTCTCTCTCATTGTTCAGTCTCTTTCTCTCTCTCTCCTTCTCATTGTTCAGTCACTCTCTCTCTCTCATTGTTCAGTCTCTCTCTCTCTCTCATTGTTCAGCACCTCTCCCTCTCTCTCATTGTTCAGTCTCTCTCTCTCTCTCTCATTGTTCAGTCTCTCTCTCTCTCTCATTGTTCAGTCTCTCTCTCTCTCTCATTGTTCAGTCTCTCTCTCTCTCTCTCATTGTTCAGTCTCTCTCTCTCTCTCTCATTGTTCAGTCTCTCTCTCTCTCATTGTTCAGTCTCTCTCTCTCTCTCATTGTTCAGTCTCTCTCTCTCTCATTGTTCAGTCTCTCTCTCTCATTGTTCAGTCTCTCTCTCTCTCTCATTGTTCAGTCTCTCTCTCTCTCTCTCATTGTTCAGTCTCTCTCTCTCTCTCATTGTTCAGTCTCTCTCTCTCTCTCATTGTTCAGTCTCTCTCTCTCTCTCATTGTTCAGTCTCTCTCTCTCTCTCATTGTTCAGTCTCTCTCTCTCTCTCTCATTGTTCAGTCTCTCTCTCTCATTGTTCAGTCCCTCTCACTCTCTCTCATTGTTCAGTCTCTCTCTCTCTCTCTCATTGTTCAGTCTCTCTCTCTCTCTCATTGTTCAGTCTCTCTCTCTCTCTCATTGTTCAGTCCAATTCAATTCCAATTCAAATGCTTTATTGGCATGAAAGTTTACAGAGAACCATATTGCCAAAGCTTACATAGCAAAAAGGTACAGTTTTCCAACATTCTGTAGGTGTCAATCGATTTGACATTTGTTGGGTACATACAATATTACTTTTAAACAATATTAATTTTAAACAGTCTTTGTACTTCATTTGGTACTTTCAATATTAATTTTAAACAGTCTTAATTTTAAACAGTCCTCAGGTTGTGACATGTTGTTACATATTTGGCCCCAAGGTATGGTCTGTCTCCTTCTCCTAGGACTAATCTCAATTTTGACAGGTCATCCAATTCCTTGAAATCTCGGGTTGTTTGGCTTAGCTTGTTGAATAATATGTTTCTTGATGTGTTGAATTTTTCGCATTTTAGGAGGAAATGCATTTCTGTTTCAATCTCGCCGGCCAGACATTGATCGCATATTCTATTCTCTCTAGGCTGCCAGGATTTCTTGTATCTGCCTTTTTCAATTTCCAGTTGGTGGTCGCTTAGTCTGTACCTGGTGAGGGTCTGTCTCTGTTTTGTGTCTCTGATGGTCGTGAGGTAGTCTGCCAGTTTATATTCTCTTTTTAGGGCCCGGTAACATTCTAATCTGCTTTGGCTTTCGGTTATTTTGTTCCAATGTTCCAGGTAGGTTTCTTTGCATTGTTTAATGATTTGGTTCACTCGGATTGGTGTTTGGACGGCTGTGTTGGTCTGGGGCTGGTCAGGGTCTGGCTGAGTACTTAGTTTCAGTAGCAGCTGACTTAGGGGACTCTTTTGTGGGTTTAGCTCTTGGGTCTGAAAGGCTTTGAAATGAAGGGTGTCTGGGGAGCTAGATTTGAGGTGATTTAGGAAGTTTAGTGCTCGTTTTTGGATGTTTATTATCAGTGGGTATCTGCCTAGTTCGGCTCTGCATGCATTTGTTGGCGTTTTTCTTTGGGTGCGAAGGATGCTTCGGCAGAATTCTGCATGTAGGGCTTCTATTGTGTGTTTTTCCCATTTAGTGTAGCTTTGGTGATTTAGCGGGCCCCATACTTCACTACCGTACAGTGCAATGGGCAGGATTATGCTGTCAAATATTTTGAGCCAGATTTTGATTGGGATTTGGATGTTGTAGAATTTTCTTTTTATTGCATATAGGGCTCTTCGGGCTTTTTCTTTTAGTGTATTCACTGCTATGCTGAAGCTCCCTGATGCTGTAATAGTTAGACCAAGGTAGGTGTAGCTCATAGTGTGTCCTATAGTGGTATCACTGAGGGTAAACTGGTATTTGTTTTCCTGACATCTGGGCCTTTTTTGAAAAATCATGATGTTGGTTTTCTTTAGATTTACTGTTAGAGCCCAATTTTGGCAGTATTTGTCGAGTAGGTCTAGTTGTTGCTGTAATCCCTGTTCTGTGGGAGACAGCAGAACCAGTCTCTCTCTCTCTCTCTCATTGTTCAGTCTTTCTCTCTGTCTCTCATTGTTCAGTCTCTCTCTCTCTCATTGTTCAGTCTCTCTCTCTCTCTCATTGTTCAGTCTCTCTCTCTCTCATTGTTCAGTCTCTCTCTCTCTCATTGTTCAGTCTCTCTCTCTCTCTCTCTCTCATTGTTCAGTCTCTCTCTCTCTCTCTCATTGTTCAGTCTCTCTCTCTCTCTCTCATTGTTCAGTCTCTCTCTCTCTCTCATTGTTCAGTCTCTCTCTCTCTCTTATTGTTCAGTCTCTCTCGCTCTCTCTCATTGTTCAGTCTCTCTCTCTCTTTCATTGTTCAGTCTCTCTCTCTCACTCATTGTTCAGTCTCTCTCTCTCTCTCTCAGTGTTCAGTCTCTCTCTCTCTCTCATTGTTCAGTCTCTCTCTCTCTCTCTCTCATTGTTCAGTCTCTCTCTCTCATTGTTCAGTCTCTGTCTCTCTCATTGTTCAGTCTCTCTCTCTCTCATTGTTCAGTCTCTCTCTCTCTCTCATTGTTCAGTCTCTCTCTCTCTCTCATTGTTCAGTCTCTCTCTCTCTCTCTCATTGTTCAGTCTCTTTCTCTCTGTCATTGTTCAGTCTCTCTCTCTCTCTCTCTCATTGTTCAGTCTCTCTCTCTCTCTCTCATTGTTCAGTCTCTCTCACTCATTGTTCAGTCCAATTCCAATTCCAATTCCAATTAAAATGCTTTATTGGCATGAAAGTTTACAGAGAACCATATTGCCAAAGCTTACATAGCAAAAAGGTACAGTTTTCCAACATTCTGTAGGTGTCAATCGATTTGACATTTGTTGGGTACATACAATATTACTTTTAAACAATATTAATTTTAAACAGTCTTTGTACTTCATTTGGTACGTTCAATATTAATTTTAAACAGTCTTAATTTTAAACAGTCCTCAGGTTGTGACATGTTGTTACATATTCTAGTCTCTCTCTCTCATTGTTCAGTCTCTCTCTCTCTCTCTCATTGTTCAGTCTCTCTCTCTCTCATTGTTCAGTCTCTCTCTCTCTCTCATTGTTCAGTCTCTCTCTCTCTCTCATTGTTCAGTCTCTCTCTCTCTCATTGTTCAGTCCAATTTCCAATTCCAATTCCAATTCAAATGCTTTATTGGCATGAAAGTTTACAGAGAACCATATTGCCAAAGCTTACATAGCAAAAAGGTACAGTTTTCCAACATTCTGTAGGTGTCAATCGATTTGACATTTGTTGGGTACATACAATATTACTTTTAAACAATATTAATTTTAAACAGTCTTTCTACTTCATTTGGTACGTTCAATATTAATTTTAAACAGTCCTCAGGTTGTGACATGTTGTTACATATTTGGCCCCAAGGTATGGTCTGTCTCCTTCTCCCAGGACTAATCTCAATTTTGACAGGTCATCCAATTCCTTGAAATCTGGGGTTGTTTGGCTCAGCTTGTTGAATAATATGTTTCTTGATGTGTTGAATTTTTCGCATTTTAGGAGGAAATGCATTTCTGTTTCAACCTCGCCGGCCAGACATTGATCACATATTCTATTCTCTCCAGGCTGCCAGGATTTCTTGTATCTGCCTTTTTCAATTTCCAGTTGGTGGTCGCTTAGTCTGTACCTGGTGAGGGTCTGTCTCTGTTTTGTGTCTCTGATGGTCGTGAGGTAGTCTGCCAGTTTATATTCTCTTTTTAGGGCCCGGTAACATTCTAATCTGCTTTGGCTTTCGGTTATTTTGTTCCAATGTTCCAGGTAGGTTTCTTTGCATTGTTTAATGATTTGGTTCACTCGGATTGGTGTTTGGACGGCTGTGTTGGTCTGGGGCTGGTCAGGGTCCGGCTGAGTACTTAGTTTCAGTAGCAGCTGACTCTCTCTCTCTCTCTCTCATTGTTCAGTCTCTCTCTCTCTCTCATTGTTCAGTCTCTCTCTCTCTCATTGTTCAGTCTCTCTCTCTCTATCTCATTGTTCAGTCTCTCTTTCTCTCTCTCATTGTTCAGTCTCTCTCTCTCTCTCTCATTGTTCAGTCTCTCTCTCTCTCTCATTGTTCAGTCTCTCTCTCTCTCTCTCTCATTGTTCAGTCTCTCTCTCTCTCTCATTGTTCAGTCTCTCTCTCTCTCTCTCATTGTTCAGTCTCTCTCTCTCATGGTTCAGTCTCTCTCTCTCTCTCATTGTTCAGTCTCTCTCTCTCTCTCTCATTGTTCAGTCTCTCTCTCTCTCTCTCTCTCTCATTGTTCAGCCTCTCTCTCTCTCTCTCATTGTTCAGTCTCTCTCTCTCTCTCATTGTTCAGTCTCCCTCTCTCTCTCATTGTTCAGTCTCTCTCTCTCTCTCATTGTTCAGTCTCTCTCTCTCTCTCATTGTTCAGTCTCTCTCTCTCTCTCTCATTGATCAGTCTCTCTCTCTCTCTCATTGTTCAGTCTCTCTCTCTCTCATTGTTCAGTCTCTCTCTCTCATTGTTCAGTCTCTCTCTCTCTCTCATTGTTCAGTCTCTCTCTCTCTCTCATTGTTCAGTCTCTCTCTCTCTCTCATTGTTCTGTCTCTCTCTCTCTCATTGTTCAGTCTCTCTCTCTCTCATTGTTCAGTCTCTCTCTCTCTCATTGTTCAGTCTCTCTCTCTCTCTCATTGTTCAGTCTCTCTCTCTCATTGTTCAGTCTCTCTCTCTCTCATTGTTCAGTCTCTCTCTCTCTCTCTCTCATTGTTCAGTCTCTCTCTCTCTCATTGTTCAGTCTCTCTCTCTCTCATTGTTCAGTCTCTCTCTCTCTCATTGTACAGCCTCTCTCTCTCTCTCATTGTTCAGTCTCTCTCTCTCTCTCTCATTGTTCAGTCTCTCTCTCTCTCTCTCTCAGTGTCCAGTCTCTCTCTCTCTCATTGTTCAGTCTCTCTCTCTCTCATTGTTCAGTCTCTCTCTCTCTCTCTCATTGTTCAGTCTCTCTCTCTCTCTCTCTCATTGTTCAGTCTCTCTCTCTCTCAGTGTTCAGTCTCTCTCTCATTGTTCAGTCCCTCTCTCTCTCTCATTGTTCAGTCTCTCTCTCTCTCTCATTGTTCAGTCTCTCTCTCTCTCTCTCATTGTTCAGTCTCTCTCTTTCTCTCTCTCATTGTTCAGTCTCTCTCTCTCTCTCATTGTTCAGTCTCTCTCTCTCTCATTGTTCAGTCTCTCTCTCTCTCATTGTTCCGTCTCTCTCTCTCTCTCTCTCTCATTGTTCAGTCTCTCTCTCTCTCATTGTTCAGTCTCTCTCTCTCTCTCTCATTGTTCAGTCTCTCTCTCTCTCTCATTGTTCAGTCTCTCTCTCTCTCATTGTTCAGTCTCTCTCTCTCTCTCTCATTGTTCAGTCCAATTCCAATTCCAATTCAATTCCAATTCAAATGCTTTATTGGCATGAAAGTTTACAGAGAACCATATTGCCAAAGCTTACATAGCAAAAAGGTACAGTTTTCCAACACTCTGTAGGTGTCAATCGATATGACATTTGTTGGGTACATACAATATTACTTTTAAACAATATTAATTTTAAACAGTCTTTGTACTTCATTTGGTACGTTCAATATTAATTTTAAACAGTCTTAATTTTAAACAGTCCTCAGGTTGTGACATGTTGTTACATATTTGGCCCCAAGGTATGGTCTGTCTCCTTCTCCTAGGACTAATCTCAATTTTGACAGGTCATCCAATTCCTTGAAATCTGGGGTTGTTTGGCTTAGCTTGTTGAATAATATGTTTCTTGATGTGTTGAATTTTTCGCATTTTCGGAGGAAATGCATTTCTGTTTCAACCTCGCCGGCCAGACATTGATCGCATATTCTATTCTCTCTAGGCTGCCAGGATTTCTTGTATCTGCCTTTTTCAATTTCCAGTTGGTGGTCGCTTAGTCTGTACCTGGTGAGGGTCTGTCTCTGTTTTGTGTCTCTGATGGTCGTGAGGTAGTCTGCCAGTTTATATTCTCTTTTTAGGGCCCGGTAACATTCTAATCTGCTTTGGCTTTCGGTTATTTTGTTCCAATGTTCCAGGTAGGTTTCTTTGCATTGTTTAATGATTTGGTTCACTCGGATTGGTGTTTGGACGGCTGTGTTGGTCTGGGGCTGGTCAGGGTCCGGCTGAGTACTTAGTTTCAGTAGCAGCTGACTCAGAGGACTCTTTTCTGGGTTTAGCTCTTGGGTCTGAAAGGCTTTGAAATGACGGGTGTCTGGGGAGCTAGATTTGAGGTGATTTAGGAAGTTTAGTGCTCGTTTTTGGATGTTTATTATCAGTGGGTATCTTCCTAGTTCGGCTCTGCATGCATTTGTTGGCGTTTTTCTTTGGGTGCGAAGGATGCTTCGGCAGAATTCTGCATGTAGGGCTTCTATTGTGTGTTTTTCCCATTTAGTGTAGCTTTGGTGATTTAGCGGGCCCCATACTTCACTACCGTACAGTGCAATGGGCAGGATTATGCTGTCAAATATTTTGAGCCAGATTTTGATTGGGATTTGGATGTTGTAGAATTTTCTTTTTATTGCATATAGGGCTCTTTGGGCTTTTTCTTTTAGTGCATTCACTGCTATGCTGAAGCTCCCTGATGCTGTAATAGTTAGACCAAGGTATGTGTAGCTCATAGTGTGTCCTATTGTGGTATCACTGAGGGTAAACTGGTATTTGTTTTCCTGACATCTGGGCCTTTTTTGAAAAATCATGATGTTGGTTTTCTTTAGATTTACTGTTAGAGCCCAATTTTGGCAGTATTTGTCGAGTAGGTCTAGTTGTTGCTGTAATCCCTGTTCTGTGGGAGACAGCAGAACCAGGTCGTCCGCATAGAACAGGGATTTCACTTCTCCATCCAGGAGACGGAGACCTGGTGACTCGCTTTGCTCCAGCATGTCTGCTAATTCATTTATGTATATGTTGAACAGGGCCGGGCTCAAATTGCAGCCCTGCCGGACGCCTCTTCTCTGGATGAAGAAATCGGTGCGTTTGTCTCCAATTTTGACCCCGCATTTGTTTTTCAGATACATTGATTTAATAAGGCCATAGACTTTGCCCCCTATTCCACACTGAAGAAGTTTATAATAGAACCATTTCTTATTTTTATTTTGTCTTTTGTGACGCTTCCTCTTCTGTTTCACGAGGTCGGCTTTTACAGCTGCCTCATGGAAGATCATATTTATATCCTCTATGGCCATGTTTACACCATCTCTGGTGATCTCATATAGATTTTCTTTAAATTTTGAAATTTTACTTGTGAGATCAGGTGAATTTAGTGCTGTGATGAATTTATCTCCACTGTCTGGGGCCCATCTGTATGTCTGGTTTATTTTATGTAGCTTACTGGGTTCCTTTTTTGTGTCTGTAGTTTGGGCAGAAAGTTTAAGGCACACATTTATTTGGTTATGGTCTGAGAGGGGGGATTGCTGCCTGACAGTGAATGCGTTGATATCGCAGGGGTCCAGGTCAGTGATTGTATAATCCACCACACTAGCCCCAAGAGTTGAGGAATATGTGAGTCTCCCTAGGGAGTCCCCTCTGAACCTACCGTTAACTATGTACAGGCCTAAGGCTCGGCAGAGTTGCACTACCTCCCTACCGCTTTTATTTATTTCACAATCGAGGTTGTTCCGGTTTGCGATGGCTGGTGTGACATATAGAGGGGTCTGGCCAAACACATGGTTGTTGCCCTGTGGGTCTATGAAGTCAGGTTCGCATCCGGTCCTTGCATTTAGGTCCCCACATAGTAGCACCTTTCCTTGGGCCTGGAAATGGCTGATTTCCATGTGGAGAGTGTCAAATATCTCCTCTTCAAAATATGGCGATTCTATTGGAGGTATGTAGATCGCACATAAGTAAACATCGTTTTTTGCTATTCCTATATTTTTATCTAATTTTAGCCATACGTGTGATTTTCCCTGTTTTATCGGTGAGATGTGTTTGTTCAGTTCTCCTTTATACCACACCAGGATTCCCCCGGAGGTTCTGCCCTTGCGTGTCTTAGTGTTCTTTACTGAGGGCACAATGATTTCATGGTACATTGGAGGACAGCGGGCCGGCATGTCCTTTTGGCACCATGTTTCTGTTAGCACAATTATATCAATGTCTTTTATAGCTTTTAGGAATTCAGGGTCTGTACTCTTCATCCCAAAAGTTGAGGAGCGGAGACCCTGGATATTCCAGCAGCTTATGTGGAAAGAACGCATTTATATAGTTAAAAAAAAAAACGAAATAAAATGGACCTATTTTGTGGGATGAGTGTGGAAACACTATTTTCTGTAATGCTAAATGATGATTTAGTATAAATTTCATGAGGCATGCACATATAGCTATCTAATAATAGTAATAATAATGATAAGATAACAATAATGATAATGATAAATAACAATATTAATAATTTAGTGCATTCCTCTCCGGCTTTCTATCAGGCTGTTCATCATCGTCATGATCTTTCTCAGTTCTTGGTCTACAGTCTGTGGTCTAGAGGGGGGTCTTGGATCAGGTATAAAAGCACGGTTCTGTTGTTGGTTTTGTATAGGGGGGTGGGGGACATTGGTGGTCCTGTTTGGGTTACGGCTCCCAATGGTAGAGGGGGTGGGAGGGCTGCGTCTTTTGGCAGTGTTTATGAGGTTTCTTGCGAAGACCCACATCCGCTGTTTGAGTAGATGTATTTCGTCATAGAGGTCCCTTGTGTTGATGTTTGGATGATGGGCCAGGTAGACGTTGGGGAAGACAGAACATCTCGTGTCGATCTCCCTGTTGGTGTTGTGGATTATATAGGCTGGGGTGTCCTTTCTGGGCAGTAGTGTGGAGATCACGATCCGCGCCTCGGGGAATTCCTTGCTGGCCTTTTCCGCCATCCTGCTCACCGCCCTAGCAGTGCCTTCCTGTAGGGTGCGTAGGTCGTTTGTGCCTGTGTGGATCACAAGCCATTTGGGGCTTCCAAGGGATTCTTTGTTCAGGATCTTCATTGCATGGTCTGTGTTGCTGCACCATTTTTTCAGGACTTGATGACCTGGGAACAGCCTCTGGGGGTCCAGAAACTTTCCGTTGGAGTCGGTCAGCAGGACCGCCTGAGGGGCTGGGTTTTCAGACTGGGTAGCAGTAGTCTGGGCAGGACTCGACTGATGGCTGGTTGTTGGCTGGGTTTCTGGGATATGTTGTGTGGCAGGAGCAGGGTTTGGGGCTTTCGGTGTGTCCTCGTGTGGGGGGGCATCTGACGGGTTCTGTGTCCCTGTGTGTGAGGACTGGGTAGCGGTAGTCTGGGCAGGACTCGACTGAGGGCTGGTTGTTGGCTGGGTTTTTGGGATAGGCTGTGTGGCAGGAGCGGGGTTTGTGGTTTTCGGTGTGTCCTCGTGTGCATCCGACGGGTTCTGTGTCCTTGTGTGTGTTGTTTTTTGGACCTTAAGAGGTTTGTGTTGCCTGCTGAGCCTTTCTACGGCCTCCATCGTTTTGTTTAGCTGGGTATGGAGTTCTTTGATCTCATTTCTTTGTTCCTCTACGGTCTTTCTCAGCTTGTGGATGGTGGACTCGTTTTCCGTTTTCAGCTGTTTGAGTTCCTCCGTCCAGTTCTTGGCCTGTGTTTCTCTGTATTCGTTGAATTCGAGTTCTAGTTTGGACAGACTCTCTTTCAGCAGTTTGTTTGCGTTGAGAGGTGTGGGAGGGGTGGAGATGGTCAGGGAGGTGTGTGTCTCTGCTGGACTCTCTTCTTCTTCCTCCGCTTGGCTCTCATCATCCTCTGTTCGACTCTCTTTTGCCTCCTGTCCATTGGTCCTATTTGTGTCTGCCTTAGTTTTCAACTGGGGGAATTCCTTTTCGAAGGAGTCCAGATTTTCTACATTCCCCTGTATCATGATCTTTCCTTTTTTGTTGTAGTAGCTTATGGTTAGCAGGGGGTCATCTTTATCTAGATTTCCATCTTTACATATTTTCAGTCTGCCTCCACTGCCAATACCTTCGCTGGAGACGTATGCGTAGTATTTTTGTAAAGTCTCCTTCCATGAGGGAACGGAGTCGGTGTAGAATATGAGGTTGTTCTTCGTCTTAATCCCTTTGTGTGTGGTATAGTCAATGTAGAGGACCTCTGGGTTACTTTTTAGTGTTATGTCCTTGTGTTTTTCCTTTGCTTTATTTTTTGTGCATTGCTCAGGATATTTCATTTCCCTGCTCATTGTAGTCGTTTGTTTTTGTCTCAGATAGATAGCTTTTTTTCTCTTTTTTGTGTCGTGTTCCACCTTATCCCACTTTTAGGTCCAAAATTGAGAGTTTTTCAGGGGTTCATCTTTGATATAGCTGCTCTTAAAAGTTTCTCTCTCTCTCTCTCTCACAGGTTCCTGGTTCGGGTTGTTTATTGTTTCTCTCGGGTTTCTATTCCTTTTTTCTCACGGGTTTGTTGTTCTTTTTCTAGGTTAATTAAATTTAGGTAGATTTAGGTAAAGCTTTTTTCCTCCGGACCCGGAGTTTTCCTCTCTCTCCTCGCGTCGGTCTCAGGCTGTTTCTGCCCTGGTCCCAGCCCCTCGGCCCGGTGTTTGTCCGAGTTTCTCCGACCCCGGAGTTTCTCGGGTTTCAGGCCCCGGGCTTGCTCGCTCTCCGGGCTTCTGCCCTGGTCCCAGCCCCTCGGATCGGCTGTGCTGTCCCGGCCCGGTGTTTGTCCGAGTTTCTCCGACCCCGGAGTTTCTCGGGTTTCAGGCCCCGGGCTTGCTCGCTCTCCGGGCTTCTGCCCTGGTCCCAGCCCCTCGGCTCGGCTGTGCAGTCCCGGCCCGGTGTTTGTCCGAGTTTCTCCGACCCCGGAGTTTCTCGGGTTTCAGGCCCCGGGCTTGCTCTCTCTCCGGGCTTCTGCCCTGGTCCCAGCCCCTCGGCTCGGCTGTGCAGTCCTGGCCCGGCCCGGTGTTTGTCCGAGTTTCTCCGACCCCGGAGTTTCTCGGGTTTCAGGCCCCGGGCTTGCTCGCTCTCCAGGCCCAACAGTCCCGACCCGATCCGGCACCCCTACCTCTCCACTCGCCTCTTTGACTGGCTCGGGCCGCTCCTCCCGGTCTGGGTCTACTCCTGTTGCTGCTCGCTCTCCTTCTCTCCGGTGCCTCACTCGGCCCGGTTCCTCGGGCCAATCAGTTCAGTTCAGTTCAGTTCAAATGCTTTATTGGCATGAAAGTTTACAGAGAACCATATTGCCAAAGCTTACATAGCAAAAAGGTACAGTTTTCCAACATTCTGTAGGTGTCAATCGATTTGACATTTGTTGGATATATACAATATTACTTTTAAACAATATTAATTTTAAACAGTCTTTCTACTTCATTTGGTACGTTCAATATTAATTTTAAACAGTCTTACTTTTAAACAGTCCTCAGGTTGTGACATGTTGTTACATATTTAGCCCCAAGGTATGGTCTGTCTCCTTCTCCTAGGACTAATCTCAATTTTGACAGATCATCCAATTCCTTGAAATCTGGGGTTGTTTGGCTTAGCTTGTTGAATAATATGTTTCTTGATGTGTTGAATTTTTCGCATTTTAGGAGGAAATGCATTTCTGTTTCAACCTCGCCAGCCAGACATTGATCGCATATTCTATTCTCTCTAGGCTGCCAGGATTTCTTGTATCTGCCTTTTTCAATTTCCAGTTGGTGGTCGCTTAGTCTGTACCTGGTGAGGGTCTGTCTCTGTTTTGTGTCTCTGATGGTCGTGAGGTAGTCTGCCAGTTTATATTCTCTTTTTAGGGCCCGGTAACATTCTAATCTGCTTTGGTTTTCGGTTATTTTGTTCCAATGTTCCAGGTAGGTTTCTTTCCATTGTTTAATGATTTGGTTCACTCGGATTGGTGTTTGGACGGCTGTGTTGGTCTGGGGCTGGTCAGGGTCCAGCTGAGTACTTAGTTTCAGTAGCAGCTGACTCAGGGGACTCGTTTCTGGGTTTAGCTCTTGGGTCTGAAAGGCTTTGAAATGAAGGGTGTCTGGGGAGCTAGATTTGAGGTGATTTAGGAAGTTTAGTGCTCGTTTTTGGATGTTTATTATCAGTGGGTATCTGCCTAGTTCAGCTCTGCATGCATTTGTTGGCGTTTTTCTTTGGGTGCGAAGGATGCTTCGGCAGAATTCTGCATGTAGGGCTTCTATTGTGTGTTTTTCCCATTTAGTGTAGCTTTGGTGATTTAGCGGGCCCCATACTTCACTACCGTACAGTGCAATGGGCAGGATTATGCTGTCAAAAATTTTGAGCCAGATTTTGATTGGGATTTGGATGTTGTAGAATTTTCTTTTTATTGCATATAGGGCTCTTCGGGCTTTTTCTTTTAGTGCATTCACTGCTATGCTGAAGCTCCCTGATGCTGTAATAGTTAGACCAAGGTAGGTGTAGCTCATAGTGTGTCCTATAGTGGTATCACTGAGGGTAAACTGGTATTTGTTTTCCTGACATCTGGGTCTTTTCTGAAAAATCATGATGTTGGTTTTCTTTAGATTTACTGTTAGAGCCCAATTTTGGCAGTATTTGTCGAGTAGGTCTAGTTGTTGCTGTAATCCCTGTTCTGTGGGAGACAGCAGAACCAGGTCGTCCGCATAGAACAGGGACTTCACTTCTCCATCCAGGAGACGGAGTCTCTCTCTCTCTCTCTCTCCCAATCTCTCTCTCTCTCTCTCACACTCCCACTCTCTCTCTCCTTCGCCTCTCTCTCTCTCTCTCTCCTTCGCCTCTCTCTCTCTCTCTCTCTCCTTCGCCTCTCTCTCTCTCTCTCTCTCCTTCGCCTCTCTCTCTCTCCTTCGCCCCTCTCTCTCTCCCTCTCTCTCTCATTGTTCAGTCTCTCTCTCTCTCTCATTGTTCAGCCTCTCTCTCTCTCTCATTGTTCAGTCTCTCTCTCTCTCTCTCATTGTTCAGTCTCTCTCTCTCTCTCTCATTGTTCAGTCTCTCTCTCTCTCTCTCTCATTGTTCAGTCTCTCTCTCTCATTGTTCAGACTCTCTCTCTCATTGTTCAGTCTCACTCTCTCTCTCATTGTTCAGTCTCTCTCTCTCTCTCATTGTTCAGTCTCTCTCTCTCTCTCATTGTTAAGTCTCTCTCTCTCTCTCTCATTGTTCAGTCTCTCTCTCTCTCTCTGTTCAGTCTCTCTCTCTCTCTCATTGTTCAGTCTCTCTCTCTCTCATTGTTCAGTCTCTCTCTCTCTCATTGTTCAGTCTCTCTCTCTCTCTCTCATTGTTCAGTCTCTCTCTCTCTCATTGTTCAGTCTCTCTCTCTCTCTCTCATTGTTCAGTCTCTCTCTCTCTCATTGTTCAGTCTCTCTCTCTCTCTCTCATTGTTCAGTCTCTCTCTCTCTCTCTCATTGTTCAGTCTCTCTCTCTCTCTCATTGTTCAGTCTCTCTCTCTCTCATTGTTCAGTCTCTCTCTCTCTCTCTCATTGTTCAGTCTCTCTCTCATTGTTCAGACTCTCTCTCTCTCATTGTTCAGTCCCTCTCTCTCATTGTTCAGTCTCTCTCTCTCTCTCTCATTGTTCAGTCTCTCTCTCTCTCTCTCTCTCATTGTTCAGTCTCTCTCTCTCTCATTGTTCAGTCTCTCTCTCTCTCTCATTGTTCAGTCTCTCTCTCTCTCATTGTTCAGTCTCTCTCTCTCTCATTGTTCAGCCTCTCTCTCTCTCTCTCATTGTTCAGTCTCTCTCTCTCTCTCTCTCATTGTTCAGTCTCTCTCTCTCTCTCTCATTGTTCAGTCTCTCTCTCTCTCTCTCATTGTTCAGTCTCTCTCTCTCTCTCTCATTGTTCAGTCTCTCTCTCTCATTGTTCAGTCTCTCTCTCTCTCTCATTGTTCAGTCTCGCTCGCTCTCTCATTGTTCAGTCTCTCTCTCTCTCTCTCTCTCTCTCTCATTGTTCAGTCTCTCTCTCTCATTGTTCAGTCTCTCTCTCTCTCTCTCATTGTTCAGTCTCTCTCTCATTGTTCAGTCTCTCTCTCTCTCATTGTTCAGTCTCTCTCTCTCTTTCATTGTTCAGTCTCTCTCTCACTCATTGTTCAGTCTCTCTCTCTCTCTCTCATTGTTCAGTCTCTCTCTCTCTCTCATTGTTCAGTCTCTCTCTCTCTCTCTCATTGTTCAGTCTCTCTCTCTCTCTCATTGTTCAGTCTCTGTCTCTCTCATTGTTCAGTCTCTCTCTCATTGTTCAGTCTCTCTCTCTCTCTCATTGTTCAGTCTCTCTCTCTCTCTCATTGTTCAGTCTCTCTCTCTCATTATTCAGTCTCTCTCTCTCTCATTGTTCAGTCTCTTTCTCTCATTGTTCAGTCTCTCTCTCTCTCTCTCATTGTTCAGTCTCTCTCTCTCTCTCTCATTGTTCAGTCTCTCTCTCTCTCATTGTTCAGTCTCTTTCTCTCTCATTGTTCAGTCTCTCTCTCTCTCATTGTTCAGTCTCTCTCTCTCTCTCATTGTTCAGTCTCTCTCCAATTCCAATTCCAATTCAAATGCTTTATTGGCATGAAAGTTTACAGAGAACCATATTGCCAAAGCTTACATAGCAAAAAGGTACAGTTTTCCAACACTCTGTAGGTGTCAATCGATATGACATTTGTTGGGTACATACAATATTACTTTTAAACAATATTAATTTTAAACAGTCTTTGTACTTCATTTGGTACGTTCAATATTAATTTTAAACAGTCTTAATTTTAAACAGTCCTCAGGTTGTGACATGTTGTTACATATTTGGCCCCAAGGTATGGTCTGTCTCCTTCTCCTAGGACTAATCTCAATTTTGACAGGTCATCCAATTCCTTGAAATCTGGGGTTGTTTGGCTTAGCTTGTTGAATAATATGTTTCTTGATGTGTTGAATTTTTCGCATTTTCGGAGGAAATGCATTTCTGTTTCAACCTCGCCGGCCAGACATTGATCGCATATTCTATTCTCTCTAGGCTGCCAGGATTTCTTGTATCTGCCTTTTTCAATTTCCAGTTGGTGGTCGCTTAGTCTGTACCTGGTGAGGGTCTGTCTCTGTTTTGTGTCTCTGATGGTCGTGAGGTAGTCTGCCAGTTTATATTCTCTTTTTAGGGCCCGGTAACATTCTAATCTGCTTTGGCTTTCGGTTATTTTGTTCCAATGTTCCAGGTAGGTTTCTTTGCATTGTTTAATGATTTGGTTCACTCGGATTGGTGTTTGGACGGCTGTGTTGGTCTGGGGCTGGTCAGGGTCCGGCTGAGTACTTAGTTTCAGTAGCAGCTGACTCAGAGGACTCTTTTCTGGGTTTAGCTCTTGGGTCTGAAAGGCTTTGAAATGACGGGTGTCTGGGGAGCTAGATTTGAGGTGATTTAGGAAGTTTAGTGCTCGTTTTTGGATGTTTATTATCAGTGGGTATCTTCCTAGTTCGGCTCTGCATGCATTTGTTGGCGTTTTTCTTTGGGTGCGAAGGATGCTTCGGCAGAATTGTGCATGTAGGGCTTCTATTGTGTGTTTTTCCCATTTAGTGTAGCTTTGGTGATTTAGCGGGCCCCATACTTCACTACCGTACAGTGCAATGGGCAGGATTATGCTGTCAAATATTTTGAGCCAGATTTTGATTGGGATTTGGATGTTGTAGAATTTTCTTTTTATTGCATATAGGGCTCTTTGGGCTTTTTCTTTTAGTGCATTCACTGCTATGCTGAAGCTCCCTGATGCTGTAATAGTTAGACCAAGGTATGTGTAGCTCATAGTGTGTCCTATTGTGGTATCACTGAGGGTAAACTGGTATTTGTTTTCCTGACATCTGGGCCTTTTTTGAAAAATCATGATGTTGGTTTTCTTTAGATTTACTGTTAGAGCCCAATTTTGGCAGTATTTGTCGAGTAGGTCTAGTTGTTGCTGTAATCCCTGTTCTGTGGGAGACAGCAGAACCAGGTCGTCCGCATAGAACAGGGATTTCATTTCTCCATCCAGGAGACGGAGACCTGGTGACTCGCTTTGCTCCAGCATGTCTGCTAATTCATTTATGTATATGTTGAACAGGGCCGGGCTCAAATTGCAGCCCTGCCGGACGCCTCTTCTCTGGATGAAGAAATCGGTGTGTTTGTCTCCAATTTTGACCCCGCATTTGTTTTTCAGATACATTGATTTAATAAGGCCATAGACTTTGCCCCCTATTCCACACTGAAGAAGTTTATAATAGAGCCCTTCGTGCCATATAGAGTCAAAGGCTTTCTTGAAGTCGATGAAACAGGCGAATATTTTCCCATTTTTTGTTTGGTGTATATGTTTTTCAATGAGGGTGTGAAGGGTATAGATATGGTCAGCGGTGCGGTGTTTTGGAAGAAAGCCTATTTGGTTTTTTCTGAGGATATTATGTTTGTTAAGAAAATCAAGTAATCTACTATTTAGAATACTGCAGAATAACTTCCCTAGATAACTGTTGACACAGATGCCGCGGTAGTTATTTGGGTCTGATTTGTTTCCACTTTTATATATGGGGGAGATTAGTCCTTGGCACCAGATATCGGGAAAACAGCCTGAACGTAATATGATGTTGAATAATTTGAGTACCGCACCCTGCATCTCCATATTGCTGAACTTGAGCATTTCATTTTTGATGTTGTCTGGGCCACAGGCTTTCTTTAGGTGGAGAGATTTTGTTTTTGTGGCCAGTTCTTTCCATGTGATTGGGGAGTCTAGAGGGTTTTGGTTGTCTTTAATTGTTGCTTCTAATGTGTGGAGTTTTTCTGTGACCTGATGTTGACTTGGGTTTGTTTCGTTTATTGGGATGTCTTTGTAGAGGTTTTCAAAATGTGTTCTCCAGATGTCGCCATCTTGGATTGGTAATGCTTGCAATTGTGTTGTACTCAGGTTATTCCACATTTCCCAGAATTGTTTTGGATTGGTGGAGTTTTCAATTTCTTCGAGTATTTTGTGGGTATAGTTTTGTGTTTTGTTCCTAATGGTGTGTTTATATCTTTTGAGGGTTTCATTGTATCTAGTACGTAGGTCCGGATTGTTTGGTTGGCGATGCTTTTGGTTTGATATTTTTCTCAGGTCTTTTCTGGCATTTTTGCATTCGTGGTCAAACCATTTCTTATTTTTATTTTGTCTTTTGTGACGCTTCCTCTTCTGTTTCACAAGGTCGGCTTTTACAGCTGCCTCATGGAAGATCATATTTATATCTTCTATGGCCATGTTTACACCATCTCTGGTGATCTCGTATGGGTTTTCTTTAAATTTTGATATTTTACTTGTGAGATCAGGTGACTTTAGTGCTGTGATGAATTTTTCTCCACTGTCTGGGGCCCATCTGTATGTCTGGTTTATTTTATGGAGCTTACTGGGTTCCTTTTTTGTGTCTGTAGTTTGGGCAGAAAGTTTAAGGTACATATTTATTTGGTTATGGTCTGAGAGGGGGGATTGCTGCCTGACAGTGAATGCGTTGATATCGCAGGGGTCCAGGTCAGTGATTGTATAGTCCACCACACTAGACCCAAGCGTTGAGGAGTATGTGAGTCTCCCTAGGGAGTCCCCTCTGAACCTACCGTTAACTATGTACAGGCCTAAGGCTCGGCAGAGTTGCACTACCTCCCTACCGCTTTTATTTATTTCACGATCAAGGTTGTTCCGATTTGCGATGGCTGGTGTGACATCTAAAGGGGTCTGGCCAAACACATGGTTGTTTCCCTGTGGGTCTATGAAGTCAGGTTCACAACCGGTCCTTGCATTTAGGTCCCCACATATTATCACCTTTCCTTGGGCCTGGAAATGGCTGATTTCCATGTGGAGAGTATCAAATAACTCCTCTTCGAAATATGGCGATTCCATTGGAGGTATGTAGATCGCACATAAGTAAACATCTTTTTTTGCTATTCCTATATTTTTATCTAGTTTTAGCCATACGTGTGATTTTCCCTGTTTTACCGGTGAGATGTGTTTGTCCAGTTCTCCCTTATACCACACCAATATTCCCCCGGAGGTTCTGCCCTTGCGTGTTTTAGTGTTCTTTACTGAGGGCACAATGATTTCATGGTACATTGGAGGACAGTGGGTCGGCACGTCATTTTGGCACCATGTTTCTGTTAACACAATTATATCAATGTCTTTTATAGCTTTTAGGAATTCAGGGTCTGTACTCTTCATCCCAAAAGTTGAGGAGCGGAGGCCCTGGATATTCCAGCAGCTTATGTGGAAAGAACGCATTTATATAGTTCAAAAAAACGAAATAAAATGGACCTATTTTGTGGGATGAGTGTGGAAACACTATTTTCTATAATGCTAAATGATGACTTAGTATAAATTTCATGAGGCATGCATTGTTCAGTCTCTCTCTCTCTCTCATTCTCCAGTCTCTCTCTCTCTCATTGTTCTGTCTCTGTCTCTCTCATTGTTCAGTCTCTGTCTCTCTCATTGTTCAGTCTCTCTCTCTCTCTCATTGTTCAGTCTCTCTCTCTCTCTTTGTTCAGTCTCTCTCTCTCTCTCATTGTTCAGTCTCTCTCTCTCTCTCTCTCATTGTTCAGTCTCTTTCTCTCTCTCATTGTTCAGTCTCTCTCTCTCTCTCTCATTGTTCAGTCTCTCCCTCTCTCTCTCATTGTTCAGTCTCTCTCTCTCTCTCATTGTTCAGTCTCTCTCTCTCTCATTGTTCAGTCTCTCTCTCTCTCTCATTGTTCAGTCTCTCTCTCTCTCTCTCATTGTTCAGTCTCTCTCTCTCTCTCTCATTGTTCAGTCTCTCTCTCTCTCTCTCTCATTGTTCAGTCCCTCTCTCTCTCATTGTTAAGTCTCTCTCTCTCTCATTGTTCAGTCTCTCTCTCAATTCAATTCAATTCAATTCAATTCAATTCAATTCAATTCAATTCAATTCAAATGCTTTATTGGCATGAAAGTTTACAGAGAACCATATTGCCAAAGCTTACATAGCAAAAAGGTACAGTTTTCCAACATTCTGTAGGTGTCAATCGATTTGATATTTGTTGGGTACATACAATATTACTTTTAAACAATATTAATTTTGAACAGTCTTTCTACTTCATTTGGTACGTTCAATATTAATTTTAAACAGTCTTAATTTTAAACAGTCTCTCATTGTTCAGTCTCTCTCTCTCTCATTGTTCAGTCTCTCTCTCTCTCTCTCATTGTTCAGTCTCTCTCTTTCATTGTTCAGTCTCTCTCTCTCACTCATTGTTCAGTCTCTCTCTCTCTCTCTCTCTCAGTGTTCAGTCTCTCTCTCTCTCATTGTTCAGTCTCTCTCTCTCTCTCTCATTGTTCAGTCTCTCTCTCTCTCATTGTTCAGTCTCTGTCTCTCTCATTGTTCAGTCTCTGTCTCTCTCATTGTTCAGTCAATTCAATTCAATTCAATTCAAATGATTTATTGGCATGAAAGTTTACAGAGAACCATATTGCCAAAGCTTACATTGCAAAAAGGTACAGTTTTCTAACATTCTGTAGGTGTCAATCGATTTGACATTTGTTGGGTACATACAATATTACTTTTAAACAATATTAATTTTAAACAGTCTTTGTGCTTCATTTGGTACGTTCAATATTAATTTTAAACAGTCTTAATTTTAAACAGTCCTCAGGTTGTGACATGTTGTTACATATTTGGCCCCAAGGTATGGTCTGTCTCCTTCTCCTAGGACTAATCTCAATTTTGACAGATCATCCAATTCCTTGAAATCTGGGGTTGTTTGGCTTAGCTTGTTGAATAATATATTTCTTGATGTGTTGAATTTTTCGCATTTTAGGAGGAAATGCATTTCTGTTTCAACCTCGCCAGCCAGACATTGATCGCATATTCTATTCTCTCTCGGCTGCCAGGATTTTTTGTATCTGCCTTTTTCAATTTCCAGTTGGTGTTCGCTTAGTCTGTACCTGGTGAGGGTCTGTCTCTGTTTTGTGTCTCTGATGGTCGTGAGGTAGTCTGCCAGTTTATATTCTCTTTTTAGGGCCCGGTAACATTCTAATCTGCTTTGGCTTTCGGTTATTTTGTTCCAATGTTCCAGGTAGGTTTCTTTGCATTTTTTAATGATTTGGTTCACTCGGATTGGTGTTTGGACGGCTGTGTTGGTCTGGGGCTGGTCAGGGTCCGGCTGAGTACTTAGTTTCAGTAGCAGCTGACTCAGGGGACTCTTTTCTGGGTTTAGCTCTTGGGTCTGAAAGGCTTTGAAATGAAGGGTGTCTGGGGAGCTAGATTTGAGGTGATTTAGGAAGTTTAGTGCTCATTTTTGGATGTTTATTATCAGTGGGTATCTTCCTAGTTCGGCTCTGCATGCATTTGTTGGCGTTTTTCTTTGGGTGCGAAGGATGCTTCGGCAGAATTCTGCATGTAGGGCTTCTATTGTGTGTTTTTCCCATTTAGTGTAGCTTTGGTGATTTAGCGGGCCCCATACTTCACTACCGTACAGTGCAATGGGCAGGATTATGCTATCAAATATTTTGAGCCAGATTTTGATTGGGATTTGGATGTTGTAGAATTTTCTTTTTATTGCATATAGGGCTCTTCGGGCTTTTTCTTTTAGTGCATTCACTGCTATGCTGAAGCTCCCTGATGCTGTAATAGTTAGACCAAGGTAGGTGTAGCTCATAGTGTGTCCTATAGTGGTATCACTGAGGGTAAACTGGTATTTGTTTTCCTGACATCTGGGCCTTTTTTGAAAAATCATGATGTTGGTTTTCTTTAGATTTACTGTTAGAGCCCAATTTTGGCAGTATTTGTCGAGTAGGTCTAGTTGTTGCTGTAATCCCTGTTCTGTGGGAGACAGCAGAACCAGGTCGTCCGCATAGAACAGGGATTTCACTTCTCCATCCAGGAGACGGAGACCTGGTGACTCGCTTTGCTCCAGCATGTCTGCTAATTCATTTATGTATATGTTGAACAGGGTCGGGCTCAAATTGCAGCCCTGCCGGACGCCTCTTCTCTGGGTGAAGAAATCGGTGCGTTTGTCTCCAATTTTGACCCCGCATTTGTTTTTCAGATACATTGATTTAATAAGGTCTCTCTCTCTCTCTCATTGTTCAGTCTCTCTCTCTCTCTCATTGTTCAGTCTCTCTCTCTCTCTCATTTTTCAGTCTCTCTCTCTCTCTCTCTCTCATTGTTCAGTCTCTTTCTCTCTCTCATTGTTCAGTCTCTCTCTCTCATTGTTCAGTCTCTCTCTCTCTCTCTCATTGTTCAGTCTCTCTCTCTCTCTCATTGTTCAGTCTCTCTCTCTCATTGTTCAGTCTCTCTCTCTCTCATTGTTCAGTCTCTCTCTCTCTCTCATTGTTCAGTCTCTCTCTCTCTCATTGTTCAGTCTCTCTCTCTCTCATTGTTCAGTCTCTCTCTCTCTCTCTCTCTCATTGTTCAGTCTCTCTCTCTCTCATTGTTCAGTCTCTCTCTCTCTCATTGTTCAGTCTCTCTCTCTCTCATTGTTCAGTCTCTCTCTCTCTCATTGTTCAGTCTCTCTCTCTCTCTCATTGTTCAGTCTCTCTCTCTCTCTCATTGTTCAGTCTCTCTCTCATTGTTCAGTCTCTCTCTCTCTCATTGTTCAGTCTCTCTCTCTCTCATTGTTCAGTCTCTCTCTCTCTCATTGTTCAGTCTCTCTCTCTCATTGTTCAGTCTCTCTCTCTCCCATTGTTCAGTCTCTCTCTCTCTCATTGTTCAGTCTCTCTCTCTCTCTCATTGTTCAGTCTCTCTCTCTCTCTCATTGTTCAGTCTCTCTCTCTCTCATTGTTCCGTCACTCTCTCTCTCTCTCATTGTTCAGTCTCTCTCTCTCATTGTTCAGTCTCTCAGTTCAGTTCAGTTCAGTTCAGTTCAAATGCTTTATTGGCATGAAAGTTTGCAGAGAACCATATTGCCAAAGCTTACATAGCAAAAAGGTACAGTTTTCCAACATTCTGTAGGTGTCAATCGATTTGACATTTGTTGGGTATATACAATATTACTTTTAAACAATATTAATTTTAAACAGTCTTTCTACTTCATTTGGTACGTTCAATATTAATTTTAAACAGTCTTACTTTTAAACAGTCCTCAGGTTGTGACATGTTGTTACATATTTAGCCCCAAGGTATGGTCTGTCTCCTTCTCCTAGGACTAATCTCAATTTTGACAGATCATCCAATTCCTTGAAATCTGGGGTTGTTTGGCTTAGCTTGTTGAATAATATGTTTCTTGATGTGTTGAATTTTTCGCATTTTAGGAGGAAATGCATTTCTGTTTCAACCTCGCCAGCCAGACATTGATCGCATATTCTATTCTCTCTAGGCTGCCAGGATTTCTTGTATCTGCCTTTTTCAATTTCCAGTTGGTGGTCGCTTAGTCTGTACCTGGTGAGGGTCTGTCTCTGTTTTGTGTCTCTGATGGTCGTGAGGTAGTCTGCCAGTTTATATTCTCTTTTTAGGGCCCGGTAACATTCTAATCTGCTTTGGCTTTCGGTTATTTTGTTCCAATGTTCCAGGTAGGTTTCTTTGCATTTTTTAATGATTTGGTTCACTCGGATTGGTGTTTGGACGGCTGTGTTGGTCTGGGGCTGGTCAGGGTCCGGCTGAGTACTTAGTTTCAGTAGCAGCTGACTCAGGGGACTCTTTTCTGGGTTTAGCTCTTGGGTCTGAAAGGCTTTGAAATGAAGGGTGTCTGGGGAGCTAGATTTGAGGTGATTTAGGAAGTTTAGTGCTCGTTTTTGGATGTTTATTATCAGTGGGTATCTGCCTAGTTCGGCTCTGCATGCATTTGTTGGCGTTTTTCTTTGGGTGCGAAGGATGCTTCGGCAGAATTCTGCATGTAGGGCTTCTATTGTGTGTTTTTCCCATTTAGTGTAGCTTTGGTGATTTAGCGGGCCCCATACTTCACTACCGTACAGTGCAATGGGCAGGATTATGCTGTCAAAAATTTTGAGCCAGATTTTGATTGGGATTTGGATGTTGTAGAATTTTCTTTTTATTGCATATAGGGCTCTTCGGGCTTTTTCTTTTAGTGCATTCACTGCTATGCTGAAGCTCCCTGATGCTGTAATAGTTAGACCAAGGTAGGTGTAGCTCATAGTGTGTCCTATAGTGGTATCACTGAGGGTAAACTGGTATTTGTTTTCCTGACATCTGGGTCTTTTCTGAAAAATCATGATGTTGGTTTTCTTTAGATTTACTGTTAGAGCCCAATTTTGGCAGTATTTGTCGAGTAGGTCTAGTTGTTGCTGTAATCCCTGTTCTGTGGGAGACAGCAGAACCAGGTCGTCCGCATAGAACAGGGACTTCACTTCTCCATCCAGGAGACGGAGACCTGGTGACTCGTTTTGCTCCAGCATGTCTGCTAATTCATTTATGTATATGTTGAACAGGGTCGGGCTCAAATTGCAGCCCTGCCGGACGCCTCTTCTCTGGGTGAAGAAATCGGTGCGTTTGTCTCCAATCTTGACCCCGCATTTGTTTTTCAGATACATTGATTTAAAAAGGTCATAGACTCTCTCTCTCTCATTGTTCAGTCTCTCTCTCTCTCTCATTGTTCAGTCTCTCTCTCTCTCTCTCATTGTTCAGTCTCTCTCTCTCTCTCATTGTTCAGCCTCTGTCTCTCTCATTGTTCAGTCTCTCTCTCTCTCATTGTTCAGTCTCTCTCTCTCTCTCATTGTTCAGTCTCTCTCTCTCTCTCATTGTTCAGTCTCTCTCTCTCTCTCATTGTTCAGTCTCTCTCTCTCTCATTGTTCAGTCTCTTTCTCTCTCTCATTGTTCAGTCTCTCTCTCTCTCATTGTTCAGTCTCTCTCTCTCTCTCATTGTTCAGTCTCTCTCTCTCTCATTGTTCAGTCTCTTTCTCTCTCTCTCATTGTTCAGTCTCTCTCTCTCTCATTGTTCAGTCTCTCTCTCTCTCTCATTGTTCAGTCTCTCTCTCTCTCTCTCTCATTGTTCAGTCTCTCTCTCTCTCTCATTGTTCAGTCTCTCTCTCTCTCATTGTTCAGTCTCTCTCTCTCTCTCTCATTGTTCAGTCTCTCTCTCTCTCTCTCATTGTTCAGTCTCTCTCATTGTTCAGTCTCTCTCTCTCTCTCTCATTGTTCAGTCTCTCTCTCTCTCTCTCATTGTTCAGTCTCTCTCTCTCTCTCTCATTGTTCAGTCTCTCTCATTGTTCAGTCTCTCTCTCTCTCTCTCATTGTTCAGTCTCTCTCTCTCTCTCTCATTGTTCAGTCTCTCTCTCTCTCTCTCATTGTTCAGTCTCTCTCTCTCTCTCTCATTGTTCAGTCTCTCTCATTGTTCAGTCTCTTTCTCTCTCTCTCATTGTTCAGTCTCTCTCTCTCTCATTGTTCAGTCTCTCTCTCTCTCATTGTTCAGTCTCTCTCTCTCTCTCTCTCATTCTTCAGTCTCTCTCTCTCTCATTGTTCAGTCTCTCTCTCTCTCTCTCTCACTGTTCAGTCTCTCTCTCTCTTTCATTGTTCAGTCTCTCTCTCTCTCTCATTGTTCAGTCTCTCTCTCTCTCTCTCATTGTTCAGTCTCTCTCTCTCTCTCATTGTTCAGTCTCTCTCTCTCTCTCATTGTTCAGTCTCTCTCCAATTCCAATTCCAATTCAAATGCTTTATTGTCATGAAAGTTTACAGAGAACCATATTGCCAAAGCTTACATAGCAAAAAGGTACAGTTTTCCAACATTCTGTAGGTGTCAATCGATTTGACATTTGTTGGGTACATAAAATATTACTTTTAAATAATATTAATTTTAAACAGTCTTTGTACTTCATTTGGTACGTTCAATATTAATTTTAAACAGTCTTAATTTTAAACAGTCCTCATGTTGTGACATGTTGTTACATATTTGGCCCCAAGGTATGGTCTGTCTCCTTCTCCCAGGACTAATCTCAATTTTGACAGGTCATCCAATTCCTTGAAATCTGGGGTTGTTTGGCTTAGCTTGTTGAATAATATGTTTCTTGATGTGTTGAATTTTTCGCATTTTAGGAGGAAATGCATTTCTGTTTCAACCTCGCCGGCCAGACATTGATCGCATATTCTATTCTCTCTAGGCTGCCAGGATTTCTTGTATCTGCCTTTTTCAATTTCCAGTTGGTGGTCGCTTAGTCTGTACCTGGTGAGGGTCTGTCTCTGTTTTGTGTCTCTGATGGTCGTGAGGTAGTCTACCAGTTTATATTGTCTTTTTAGGGCCCGGTAACATTCTAATCTGCTTTGGCTTTCGGTTATTTTGTTCCAATGTTCTCTCTCTCTCTCTCATTGTTCAGTCTCTCTCTCTCTCTCATTGTTCAGTCTCTCTCTCTCTCTCATTGTTCAGTCTCTCTCTCTCTCTCATTGTTCAGTCTCTCTCTCTCTCTCTCTCATTGTTCAGTCTCTCTCTCTCTCTCTCTTTGTTCAGTCTCTCTCTCTCATTGTTCAGTCTCTCTCTCTCTCTCATTGTTCAGTCTCTCTCTCTCTCATTGTTCAGTCTCTCTCTCTCTCTCTCATTGTTCAGTCTCTCTCTCTCATTGTTCAGTCTCTCTCTCTCTCATTGTTCAGTCTCTCTCTCTCTCTCATTGTTCAGTCTCTCTCTCTCTCTCATTGTTCAGTCTCTCTCTCTCTCTCTCTCATTGTTCAGTCTCTCTCTCTCTCATTGTTCAGTCTCTCTCTCTCTCTCTCATTGTTCAGTCTCTCTCTCTCTCTCATTGTTCAGTCACTCTCTGTCTCTCATTGTTCAGTCTCTCTCTCTCTCTCATTGTTCAGCCTCTCTCTCTCTCTCATTGTTCAGTCTCTCTCTCTCTCTCTCTCTCATTGTTCAGTCTCTCTCTCTCTCTCATTGTTCAGTCTCTCTCTCTCATTGTTCAGACTCTCTCTCTCATTGTTGAGTCTCTCTCTCCCTCTCATTGTTCAGTCTCTCTCTCTCTCTCATTGTTCAGTCTCTCTCTCTCTCTCAATGTTAAGTCTCTCTCTCTCTCTCA
The DNA here is from genome assembly GCF_052327205.1 of Somniosus microcephalus. NCBI lineage: Eukaryota > Metazoa > Chordata > Chondrichthyes > Squaliformes > Somniosidae > Somniosus > Somniosus microcephalus. The sequence goes on from NC_140993.1 coordinate 269,921,348, forward strand.
TTGTTCAGTCTCTCTCTCTCTCTCATTGTTCAGTCTCTCTCTCTCTCATTGTTCAGTCTCTCTCTCTCTCATTGTTCAGTCTCTCTCTCTCTCTCTCATTGTTCAGTCTCTCTCTCTCATTGTTCAGTCTCTCTCTCTTTCTCTCATTGTTCAGTCTCTCTCTCTCTCATTGTTCAGTCTCTCTCTCTCTCTCTCTCATTGTTCAGTCTCTCTCTCTCTCTCTCATTGTTCAGTCTCTCTCTCTCTCTCATTGTTCAGTCTCTCTCTCACTGTTCAGTCTCTCTCTCTCTCACTGTTCAGTCTCTCTCTCTCTCATTGTTCAGTCTCTCTCTCTCTCATTGTTCAGTCTCTCTCTGTCTCTCATTGTTCAGTCTCTCTCTCTCTCTCATTGTTCAGTCTCTCTCTCTCTTATTGTTCAGTCTCTCCCTCTCTCTCTCTCTCATTGTTCAGTCTCTCTCTCTCTCTCTCATTGTTCAGTCTCTCTCTCTCTCTCTCATTGTTCAGTCTCTCTCTCTCTCTCTCATTGTTCAGTCTCTCTCTCTCTCATTGTTCAGTCTCTCAGTTCAGTTCAGTTCAGTTCAAATGCTTTATTGGCATGAAAGTTTACAGAGAACCATATTGCCAAAGCTTACATTGCAAAAAGGTACAGTTTTCCAACATTCTGTAGGTGTCAATCGATTTGACATTTGTTGGGTATATACAATATTACTTTTAAACAATATTAATTTTAAACAGTCTTTCTACTTCATTTGGTACGTTCAATATTAATTTTAAACAGTCTTACTTTTAAACAGTCCTCAGGTTGTGACATGTTGTTACATATTTAGCCCCAAGGTATGGTCTGTCTCCTTCTCCTAGGACTAATCTCAATTTTGACAGATCATCCAATTCCTTGAAATCTGGGGTTGTTTGGCTTAGCTTGTTGAATAATATGTTTCTTGATGTGTTGAATTTTTCGCATTTTAGGAGGAAATGCATTTCTGTTTCAACCTCGCCAGCCAGACATTGATCGCATATTCTATTCTCTCTAGGCTGCCAGGATTTCTTGTATCTGCCTTTTTCAATTTCCAGTTGGTGGTCGCTTAGTCTGTACCTGGTGAGGGTCTGTCTCTGTTTTGTGTCTCTGATGGTCGTGAGGTAGTCTGCCAGTTTATATTCTCTTTTTAGGGCCCGGTAACATTCTAATCTGCTTTGGCTTTCGGTTATTTTGTTCCAATGTTCCAGGTAGGTTTCTTTGCATTTTTTAATGATTTGGTTCACTCGGATTGGTGTTTGGACGGCTGTGTTGGTCTGGGGCTGGTCAGGGTCCGGCTGAGTACTTAATTTCAGTAGCAGCTGACTCAGGGGACTCTTTTCTGGGTTTAGCTCTTGGGTCTGAAAGGCTTTGAAATGAAGGGTGTCTGGGGAGCTAGATTTGAGGTGATTTAGGAAGTTTAGTGCTCGTTTTTGGATGTTTATTATCAGTGGGTATCTGCCTAGTTCGGCTCTGCATGCATTTGTTGGCGTTTTTCTTTGGGTGCGAAGGATGCTTCGGCAGAATTCTGCATGTAGGGCTTCTATTGTGTGTTTTTCCCATTTAGTGTAGCTTTGGTGATTTAGCGGGCCCCATACTTCACTACCGTACAGTGCAATGGGCAGGATTATGCTGTCAAAAATTTTGAGCCAGATTTTGATTGGGATTTGGATGTTGTAGAATTTTCTTTTTATTGCATATAGGGCTCTTCGGGCTTTTTCTTTTAGTGCATTCACTGCTATGCTGAAGCTCCCTGATGCTGTAATAGTTAGACCAAGGTAGGTGTAGCTCATAGTGTGTCCTATAGTGGTATCACTGAGGGTAAACTGGTATTTGTTTTCCTGACATCTGGGTCTTTTCTGAAAAATCATGATGTTGGTTTTCTTTAGATTTACTGTTAGAGCCCAATTTTGGCAGTATTTGTCGAGTAGGTCTAGTTGTTGCTGTAATCCCTGTTCTGTGGGAGACAGCAGAACCAGGTCGTCCGCATAGAACAGGGACTTCACTTCTCCATCCAGGAGACGGAGACCTGGTGACTCGCTTTGCTCCAGCATGTCTGCTAATTCATTTATGTATATGTTGAACAGGGTCGGGCTCAAATTGCAGCCCTGCCGGACGCCTCTTCTCTGGGTGAAGAAATCGGTGCGTTTGTCTCCAATTTTGACCCCGCATTTGTTTTTCAGATACATTGATTTAATAAGGTCATAGACTTTGCCCCCTATTCCACACTGAAGAAGTTTATAATAGAGCCCTTCGTGCCATATAGAGTCAAAGGCTTTCTTGAAGTCGATGAAACAGGCGAATATTTTCCCATTTTTTGTTTGGTGTTTATGTTTTTCAATGAGGGTGTGAAGGGTATAGATATGGTCGGCGGTGCGGTGTTTTGGAAGAAAGCCTATTTGGTTTTTTCTGAGGATATTATGTTTGTTAAGAAAATCAAGTAATCTACTATTTAGAATACTGCAGAATAACTTCCCTAGACAACTGTTGACACAGATGCCGCGGTAGTTATTTGGGTCTGATTTGTTTCCACTTTTATATATGGGGGAGATTAGTCCTTGGCACCAGATATCGGGAAAACAGCCTGAGCGTAATATGATGTTGAATAGTTTGAGTATCGCACCCTGCATCTCCATATTGCTGAACTTTAGCATTTCATTTTTGATGTTGTCTGGGCCACAGGCTTTCTTTAGGTGGAGAGATTTTGTTTTTGTGGCCAGTTCTTTCCGTGTGATTGGGGAGTCTAGAGGGTTTTGGTTGTCTTTAATTGTTGCTTCTAATGTGTGGAGTTTTTCTGTGACCTGATGTTGACTTGTGTTTGTTTTGTTTTTTGGGATGTCTTTGTAGAGGTTTTCAAAATGTGTTCTCCAGATGTCGCCATCTTGGATTGGTAATGCTTGCATTACTCTCTCTCTCTCTCTCATTGTTCAGTCTCTCTCTCTCTCTCTCTCATTGTTCAGTCTCTCTCTCTCATTGTTCAGTCTCTCTCTCTCTCTCTCATTGTTCAGTCTCTCTCTCTCTCTCATTGTTCAGTCTCTCTCTCTCTCTCTCTCTCTCTCTCTCATTGTTCAGTCTCTCTCTCTCTCTCATTGTTCAGTCTCTCTCTCTCTCATTGTTCAGTCTCTCTCTCTCTCATTGTTCAGTCTCTCTCTCTCTCTCTCTCTCATTGTTCAGTCTCTCTCTCTCTTTCATTGTTCAGTCTCTCTCTCTCACTCATTGTTCAGTCTCTCTCTATCTCTCTCATTGTTCATTCTCTCTCTCTCTCTCATTGTTCAGTCTCTCTCTCTCTCTCTCATTGTTCAGTCTCTCTCTCTCATTGTTCAGTCTCTGTCTCTCTCATTGTTCAGTCTCTCTCTCTCTCATTGTTCAGTCTCTCTCTCTCTCTCATTGTTCAGTCTCTCTCTCTCTCTCATTGTTCAGTCTCTCTCTCTCTCTCATTGTTCAGTCTCTCTCTCTCTCATTGTTCAGTCTCTTTCTCTCTCTCATTGTTCAGTCTCTCTCTCTCTCTCTCATTGTTCAGTCTCTCTCTCTCTCATTGTTCCGTCTCTCTCTCTCTCTCTCATTGTTCAGTCTCTCTCTCTCTCTCATTGTTCATTCTCTCTCTCTCTCATTGTTCAGTCTCTCTCTCTCTCATTGTTCAGTCTCTCTCTCTCTCTCTCTCATTGTTCAGTCTCTCTCTCTCTCTCTCATTGTTCAGTCTCTCTCTCTCTCATTGTTCAGTCTCTCTCTCTCATTGTTCAGTCTCTCTCTCTCTCATTGTTCAGTCTCTCTCTCTCTCTCATTGTTCAGTCTCTCTCTCTCTCTCATTGTTCAGTCTCTCTCTCTCTCTCTCTCATTGTTCAGTCTCTCTCTCTCTCATTGTTCAGTCTCTCTCTCTCTCATTGTTCAGTCTCTTTCTCTCTCTCTCATTGTTCAGTCTCTCGCTCCCTCATTGTTCAGTCTCTCTCTCTCTCTCATTGTTCCGTCTCTCTCTCTCTCTCTCATTGTTCAGTCTCTCTCTCTCATTGTTCATTCTCTCTCTCTCTCATTGTTCAGTCTCTCTCTCTCTCATTGTTCAGTCTCTCTCTCTCTCTCTCATTGTTCAGTCTCTCTCTCTCTCATTGTTCAGTCTCTCTCTCTCTCATTGTTCAGTCTCTCTCTCTCTCTCATTCTTCAGTCTCTCTCTCTCTCTGATTGTTCAGTCTCTCTCTCTCTCTCATTGTTCAGTCTCCCTCTCTCATTGTTCAGTCTCTCTCTCTCATTGTTGAGTCTCTCTCTGTCTCTCATTGTTCAGTCTCTCTCTCTCATTGTTCAGTCTCTCTCTCTCTCTGATTGTTAAGTCTCTCTCTCTCTCTCATTGTTCAGTCTCTCTCTCTCTCTCTCATTGTTCAGTCTCTCTCTCTCTCTCATTGTTCAGTCTCTCTCTCTCTCATTGTTCAGTCTCTCTCTCACAATTCACAATTCACAATTCAAATGCTTTATTGGCATGAAAGTTTACAGAGAACCATATTGCCAAAGCTTACACAACAAAAAAGTACAGTTTTCCAACATTCTGTAGGTGTCAAACAATTTTGACCCTTGTTGGGTACATACAATATTACTTTTAAACAGTATTAATTTAAACAGTCTTTGTGCATCATTGGGTACATTCAGTATTAATTTTAAACAATATGTTGTTACATATTTGGCACCAAGGTATGGTCTGTCTCCTTCTCCCAGGACTAATCTTAATTTTGACAGGTCATCCAAATCCTTGAAATCTGGGGTTGTTTGGCTGAGCTTGTTAAATAATATGTTTCTTGATGTGTTGAATTTTTCGCATTTTAGGAGGAAATGCATTTCTGTTTCAACCTCGCCAGTCAGACATTGATCACATATTCTATTCTCTCTAGGCTGCCAGGATTTCTTGTATCTCGCTTTTTCAATTGCCAGTTGGTGGTCGCTTAGTCTGTACTTGGTGAGGGTCTGTCTCTGTTTTGTGTCTCTGATGGTCGAGAGATAGTCTGCCAGTTTATATTCTCTTTTTAGGGCCCGGTAACATTCTAATCTGCTTTGGCTTTTGGTTATTTTGTTCCAATGTTCCAGGTAGGTTTCTTTGCATTGTTTAATGATTTGGTTCACTCGGATTGGTGTTTGGACGGCAGTGTTGGTCTGGGACTGGTCAGGGTCCGGCTGAGTAGGAGTACTTAGTTTCTCTCTCTCTCTAAATCAGAATCAATCTCTCCCTCTCTCTCTCTAAATCAGAATCAATCTCTCCCTCTCTCTAAATCAGAATCAATCTCTCTCTCTCTCTCGAAATCAGAATCAATGTCTCCCTCTCTCTCTCTCTAAATCAGAATCAATCTCTCCCTCTCTCTCCAAATCAGAATCAATCTCTCCCTCTCTCTCTCTCCAAATCAGAATCAATCTCTCCCTCTCTCTCACTCTCTCTAAATCAGAATCAATCTCTCCCTCTCTCTCTCTAAATCAGAATCAATCTCTCCCTAAATCAGAATCAATCTCTCCCTCTCGCTCTCTCCAAATCAGAATCAATCTCTCCCTCTCTCGAAATCAGAATCAAACTCTCCCTCTCTCTCTCTCTCTCTAAATCAGAATCAATCTCTCTCTCTCTCTCCCTCTAAATCAGAATCAATCTCTCCCTCTCTCCCTCTCTAAATCAGAATCAATCTCTCCCTCTCTCTAAATCAGAATCAATCTCTCCCTCTCTCCAAATCAGAATCAATCTCTCCCTCTCTCTAAATCAGAATCAATCTCTCCCTCTCTCTAAATCAGAATCAATCTCTCTCTCTCTCTCTCCCTCTAAATCAGAATCAATCTCTCCCTCTCTCCCTCTCTAAATCAGAATCAATCTCTCCCTCTCTCTCTCTCATTGTTCAGTCTCTCTCTCTCATTGTTCAGTCTCTCTCTCTCTCATTGTTCAGTCTCTCTCTCTCATTGTTCAGTCTCTCTCTCTCTCTCTCATTGTTCAGTCTCTCTCTCTCTCTCTCATTGTTCAGTCTCTCTCTTTCTCTCATTGTTCAGTCTCTCTCTCTCTCATTGTTCAGTCTCTCTCTCTCTCTCTCATTGTTCAGTCTGTCTCTCTCTCTCTCATTGTTCAGCCTCTCTCTCTCTCATTGTTCAGCCTCTCTCTCTCATTCTTCAGTCTCTCTCTCTCTCATTGTTCAGTCTCTCGCTCTCTCTCATTGTTCAGTCTCTCTCTCTCTCTCATTGTTCAGACTCTCTCTCTCTCTCATTGTTCAGTCTCTCTCTCTCTCATTGTTCAGTCAGTTCAGTTCAGTTCAGTTCAAATGCTTTATTGGCATGAAAGTTTACAGAGAACCATATTGCCAAAGCTTACATAGCAAAAAGGTACAGTTTTCCAACATTCTGTCTCTCTCTCTCTCTCATTCTTCAGTCTCTCTCTCTCTCTCTGATTGTTCAGTCTCTCTCTCTCTCTCATTGTTCAGTCTCCCTCTCTCATTGTTCAGCCTCCCTCTCTCTCTCATTGTTCAGTCTCTCTCTCTCATTGTTCAGTCTCTCTCTGTCTCTCACTTTTCAGTCTCTCTCTCTCTCTCATTGTTCAGTCTCTCTCTCTCTCTCATTGTTAAGTCTCTCTCTCTCTCTCATTGTTCAGTCTCTCTCTCTCTCTCTCATTGTTCAGTCTCTCTCTCTCTCTCATTGTTCAGTCTCTCTCTCATTGTTCAGTCTCTCTCTCTCTCTCATTGTTCAGTCTCTCTCTCTCTCATTGTTCAGTCTCTCTCTCTCTCTCTCATTGTTCAGTCTCTCTCTCTCTCTCATTGCTCAGTCTCTCTCTCTCTCTCTCTCTCTCTCATTGTTCAGTCTCTCTCTCTCTCTCATTGTTCAGTCTCTCTCTCTCTCATTGTTCAGTCTCTCTCTCTCTCATTGTTCAGTCTCTCTCTCTCTCTCTCATTGTTCAGTCTCTCTCTCTCTTTCATTGTTCAGTCTCTCTCTCTCACTCATTGTTCAGTCTCTCTCTCTCTCTCTCATTGTTCATTCTCTCTCTCTCTCTCATTGTTCAGTCTCTCTCTCTCTCTCTCATTGTTCAGTCTCTCTCTCTCATTGTTCAGTCTCTGTCTCTCTCATTGTTCAGTCTCTCTCTCTCTCATTGTTCAGTCTCTCTCTCTCTCTCTCATTGTTCAGTCTCTCTCTCTCTCTCATTGTTCAGTCTCTCTCTCTCTCTCATTGTTCAGTCTCTCTCTCTCTCATTGTTCAGTCTCTTTCTCTCTCTCATTGTTCATTCTCTCTCTCTCTCTCATTGTTCAGTCTCTCTCTCTCTCCCTCATTGTTCAGTCTCTCTCTCTCTCTCATTGTTCCGTCTCTCTCTCTCTCTCTCATTGTACAGTCTCTCTCTCTCTCTCATTCTTCAGTCTCTCTCTCTCTCTCTGATTGTTCAGTCTCTCTCTCTCTCTCATTGTTCAGTCTCCCTCTCTCATTGTTCAGCCTCCCTCTCTCTCTCATTGTTCAGTCTCTCTCTCTCATTGTTCAGTCTCTCTCTGTCTCTCACTTTTCAGTCTCTCTCTCTCTCTCATTGTTCAGTCTCTCTCTCTCTCTCATTGTTAAGTCTCTCTCTCTCTCTCATTGTTCAGTCTCTCTCTCTCTCTCTCATTGTTCAGTCTCTCTCTCTCTCTCATTGTTCAGTCTCTCTCTCATTGTTCAGTCTCTCGCTCTCTCTCATTGTTCAGTCTCTCTCTCTCTCATTGTTCAGTCTCTCTCTCTCTCTCTCATTGTTCAGTCTCTCTCTCTCTCTCATTGCTCAGTCTCTCTCTCTCTCTCTCTCTCATTGTTCAGTCTCTCTCTCTCTCTCATTGTTCAGTCTCTCTCTCTCTCATTGTTCAGTCTCTCTCTCTCTCATTGTTCAGTCTCTCTCTCTCTCTCTCATTGTTCAGTCTCTCTCTCTCTTTCATTGTTCAGTCTCTCTCTCTCACTCATTGTTCAGTCTCTCTCTCTCTCTCTCATTGTTCATTCTCTCTCTCTCTCTCATTGTTCAGTCTCTCTCTCTCTCTCATTGTTCAGTCTCTCTCTCTCATTGTTCAGTCTCTGTCTCTCTCATTGTTCAGTCTCTCTCTCTCTCATTGTTCAGTCTCTCTCTCTCTCTCATTGTTCAGTCTCTCTCTCTCTCTCATTGTTCAGTCTCTCTCTCTCTCTCATTGTTCAGTCTCTCTCTCTCTCATTGTTCAGTCTCTTTCTCTCTCTCATTGTTCATTCTCTCTCTCTCTCTCATTGTTCAGTCTCTCTCTCTCTCCCTCATTGTTCAGTCTCTCTCTCTCTCTCATTGTTCCGTCTCTCTCTCTCTCTCTCATTGTACAGTCTCTCTCTCTCTCTCATTGTTCATTCTCTCTCTGTCTCATTGTTCAGTCTCTCTCTCTCTCATTGTTCAGTCTCTCTCTCTCTCTCTCATTGTTCAGTCTCTCTCTCTCTCTCATTGTTCAGTCTCTCTCTCTCTCATTGTTCAGCCTCTCTCTCTCTCTCATTCTTCAGTCTCTCTCTCTCTCTGATTGTTCAGTCTCTCTCTCTCTCTCATTGTTCAGTCTCCCTCTCTCATTGTTCAGTCTCGCTCTCTCTCTCATTGTTCAGTCTCTCTCTCTCATTGTTCAGTCTCTCTCTGTCTCTCATTGTTCAGTCTCTCTCTCTCTCTCATTGTTCAGTCTCTCTCTCTCTCTCATTGTTAAGTCTCTCTCTCTCTCTCATTGTTCAGTCTCTCTCAGTTTTTTTTCAGTTCAAATGCTTTATTGGCATGAAAGTTTACAGAGAACCATATTGCCAAAGCTTACATAGCAAAAAGGTACAGTTTTCCAACATTCTGTAGGTGTCAATCGATTTGACATTTGTTGGGTACATACAATATTACTTTTAAACAATATTAATTTTAAACAGTCTTTGTACTTCATTTGGTACGTTCAATATTAATTTTAAACAGTCTTTCTACTTCATTTGGTACGTTCAATATTAATTTTAAACAGTCTTACTTTTAAACAGTCCTCAGGTTGTGACATGTTGTTACATATTTGGCCCCAAGGTATGGTCTGTCTCCTTCTCCTAGGACTAATCTCAATTTTGACAGATCATCCAATTCCTTGAAATCTGGGGTTGTTTGGCTTAGCTTGTTGAATAATATGTTTCTTGATGTGTTGAATTTTTCGCATTTTAGGAGGAAATGCATTTCTGTTTCAACCTCGCCAGCCAGACATTGATCGCATATTCTATTCTCTCTAGGCTGCCAGGATTTCTTGTATCTGCCTTTTTCAATTTCCAGTTGGTGGTCGCTTAGTCTGTACCTGGTGAGGGTCTGTCTCTGTTTTGTGTCTCTGATGGTTGTGAGGTAGTCTGCCAGTTTATATTCTCTTTTTAGGGCCCGGTAACATTCTAATCTGCTTTGGCTTTCGGTTATTTTGTTCCAATGTTCCAGGTAGGTTTCTTTGCATTGTTTAATGATTTGGTTCACTCGGATTGGTGTTTGGACGGCTGTGTTGGTCTGGGGCTGGTCAGGGTCCGGCTGAGTACTTAGTTTCAGTAGCAGCTGACTCAGGGGACTCTTTTCTGGGTTTAGCTCTTGGGTCTGAAAGGCTTTGAAATGAAGGGTGTCTGGGGAGCTAGATTTGAGGTGATTTAGGAAGTTTAGTGCTCGTTTTTGGATGTTTATTATCAGTGGGTATCTGCCTAGTTCGGCTCTGCATGCATTTGTTGGCGTTTTTCTTTGGGTGCGAAGGATGCTTCGGCAGAATTCTGCATGTAGGGCTTCTATTGTGTGTTTTTCCCATTTAGTGTAGCTTTGGTGATTTAGCGGGCCCCATACTTCACTACCGTACAGTGCAATGGGCAGGATTATGCTGTCAAATATTTTGAGCCAGATTTTGATTGGGATTTGGATGTTGTAGAATTTTCTTTTTATTGCATATAGGGCTCTTCGGGCTTTTTCTTTTAGTGCATTCACTGCTATGCTGAAGCTCCCTGATGCTGTAATAGTTAGACCAAGGTAGGTGTAGCTCATAGTGTGTCCTATAGTGGTATCACTGAGGGTAAACTGGTATTTGTTTTCCTGACATCTGGGTCTTTTCTGAAAAATCATGATGTTGGTTTTCTTTAGATTTACTGTTAGAGCCCAATTTTGGCAGTATTTGTCGAGTAGGTCTAGTTGTTGCTGTAATCCCTGTTCTGTGGGAGACAGCAGAACCAGGTCGTCCGCATAGAACAGGGATTTCAATTCTCCATCCAGGAGACGGAGACCTGGTGACTCGCTTTGCTCCAGCATGTCTGCTAATTCATTTATGTATATGTTGAACAGGGTCGGGCTCAAATTGCAGCCCTGCCGGACGCCTCTTCTCTGGGTGAAGAAATCGATGCGTTTGTCTCCAATTTTGTCTCTCTCTCATTGTCCAGTCTCTCTCTCTCTCATTGTTCAGTCTCTCTCTCTCTCTCTCATTGTTCAGTCTCTCTCTCTCTCTCATTGTTCAGTCTCTCTCTCTCTCTCATTGTTCAGTCTCTCTCTCTCTCTCATTGTTCAGTCTCTCTCTCTCTCATTGTTCAGTCTCTCTCTCTCTCTCATTGTTCTGTCTCTCTCTCTCTCTCTCTCATTGTTCACTCTCTCTCTCTCTCTCATTGTTCGGTCTCTCTCTCTCTCTCATTGTTCAGTCTCTCTCCATCTCGTTGTTCAGTCTCTCTCTCTCTCTCATTGTTCAGTCTCTCTCTCTCTCTCTCTCTCATTGTTCAGTCTCTCTCTCTCTCATTGTTCAGTCTCTTTCTCTCTCTCTCATTGTTCAGTCTCTCTCCCTCTCTCATTGTTCAGTCTCTCTCTCTCTCTCATTGTTCAGTCTCTCTCTCTCTTATTGTTCAGTCTCTCTCTCTCTCATTGTTCAGTCTCTCTCGCTCTCTCATTGTTCAGTCTCTCTCCGTCTCTCATTGTTCAGTCTCTCTCTCTCTCTCATTGTTCAGTCTCTCTCTCTCTCATTGTTCAGTCTCTCTCTCTCTCATTGTTCAGTCTCTCTCTCTCTCTCATTGTTCACTCTCTCTCTCTCTCTCATTGTTCAGTCTCTCTCTCTCTCTCTCATTGTTCAGTCTCTCTCTCTCTCTCATTGTTCAGTCTCTCTCTCTGTCTCATTGTTCAGTCTCTCTCTCTCTCTCTCATTGTTCAGTCTCTCTCTCTCTCTCATTGTTCAGTCTCTCTCTCTCATTGTTCAGTCTCTCTCTCTCTCTCTCATTGTTCAGTCTCTCTCTCTCTCTCATTGTTCAGTCTCTCTCTCTCTCATTGTTCAGTCTCTCTCTCTCTCTCTCATTGTTCAGTCTCTCTCTCTCTCATTCTTCAGTCTCTCTCTCTCTCTCATTGTTCAGTCTCTCTCTCTCTCTCTCATTGTTCAGTCTCTCTCTCTCATTGTTCAGTCTCTCTCTCTCTCTCATTGTTCAGTCTCTCTCTCTCTCTCTCATTGTTCAGTCTCTCTCTCTCTCATTGTTCAGTCTCTCCATTCATTTCAATTCAATTCAAATGCTTTATTGGCATGAAAGTTTACAGGGAACCATATTGCCAAAGTTTACATAACAAAAAGTACAGCTTTCCAACATTCTGTAGGTGTCATACAATTTTGATCTTCGTTGGGTACATACAATATTAGTTTAAACAATATTGATTTAAACATTCGTTGAACATCGTTGGGTACATTCAGTATTAATTTTAAACAGTCCTCAGGTTGTGACATGTTGTTACATATTTGGCACCAAGGTATGTTCTGTCTCCTTCTCCCAGGACTAATCTTAATTTTGACAGGTCATCCAATTCTGTGAAATCTGGGGTTGTTTGGCTGAGCTTGTCAAATAATATGTTTCCTGTTGTGTTGAATTTTTCGCATTTTAGGAGGAAATGCATCTCTGTCTCAACCTCGCCGGCCAGACATTGATCACATATTCTATTCTCTCTAGGCTGCCAGGATTTCTTGTATCTTCCTTTTTCAATTGCCAGTTGGTGGTCGCTTAGTCTGTACCTGGTGAGGGTCTGTCTCTGTTTTGTGTCTCTGATGGTCGAGAGATAGTCTGCCAGTTTATATTCTCTTTTTAGGGCCCGGTAACATTCTAATCTGCTTTGGCTTTTGGTTGTTTTGTTCCAATGTTCCAGGTAGGTTTCTTTGCATTGTTTAATGATTTGGTTCACTCGGATTGGTGTTTGGACGGCAGTGTTGGTCTGGGACTGGTCAGGGTCCGGCTGAGTAGGAGGACTTAGTTTCAGTAGCAGCTGACTCAGGGGACTCTTTTCTGGGTTTAGCTCTTGGGTCTGGAAGGCTTTAAAATGAAGGGTGTCTGGGGAGCTAGATTTGAGGTGATTTAGGAAGTTTAGTGCTCGTTTTTGGATGTTTATTATCAGTGGGTATCTGCCTAGTTCGGCTCTGCATGCATTTGTTGGTGTTTTCCTTTGGGTGCGAAGAATGCTTCGGCAAAATTCTGCATGTAGGGCTTCTATTGTGTGTTTTTCCCATTTAGTGTAGCTATGGTGATTGAGCGGGCCCCATACTTCACTACCGTACAGCGCAATGGGCAGGATTATGCTGTCAAATATTTGTTCAGTCTCTCTCTCTCTCTCATTGTTCAGTCTCTCTCTCTCTCTCATTGTTCAGTCTCTCTCTCTCTCTCATTGTTCAGTCTCTCTCTCTCTCTCTCTCATTGTTCAGTCTCTCTCTCTCTCATTGTTCAGTCTCTCTCTCTCTCATTGTTCAGTCTCTCTCTCTCTCTCATTGTTCAGCCTCTCTCTCTCTCTCATTGTTCACTCTCTCTCTCTCTCTCTCTCTCGTTGTTCATTCTCTCTCTCTCATTGTTCAGCCTCTCTCTCTCATTGTTCAGTCTCTCTCTCTCATTGTTCAGTCCAATTCCAATTCCAATTCCAATTCAAATGCTTTATTGGCATGAAAGTTTACAGAGAACCATATTGCCAAAGCTTACATAGCAAAAAGGTACAGTTTTCCAACATTCTGTAGGTGTCAATCGATTTGACATTTGTTGGGTACATACAATATTACTTTTAAACAATATTAATTTTAAACAGTCTTTCTACTTCATTTGGTACGTTCAATATTAATTTTAAACAGTCTTACTTTTAAACAGTCCTCAGGTTGTGACATGTTGTTACATATTTGGCCCCAAGGTATGGTCTGTCTCCTTCTCCCAGGACTAATCTCAATTTTGACAGGTCATCCAATTCCTTGAAATCTGGGGTTGTTTGGCTTAGCTTGTTGAATAATATGCTTCTTGATGTGTTGAATTTTTCGCATTTTAGGAGGAAATGCATTTCTGTTTCAACCTCGCCGGCCAGACATTGATCGCATATTCTATTCTCTCTAGGCTGCCAGGATTTCTTGTATCTGCCTTTTTCAATTTCCAGTTGGTGGTCGCTTAGCCTGTACCTGGTGAGGGTCTGTCTCTGTTTTGTGTCTCTGATGGTCGAGAGATAGTCTGCCAGTTTATATTCTCTTTTTAGGGCCCGGTAACATTCTAATCTGCTTTGGCTTTCGGTTATTTTGTTCCAATGTTCCAGGTAGGTTTCTTTGCATTGTTTAATGATTTGGTTCACTCGGATTGGTGTTTGGACGGCTGTGTTGGTCTGGGGCTGGTCAGGGTCCGGCTGAGTACTTAGTTTCAGTAGCAACTGACTCAGGGGTCTCTTTTCTGGGTTTAGCTCTTGGGTCTGAAAGGCTTTGAAATGAAGGGTGTCTGGGGAGCTAGATTTGAGGTGATTTAGGAAGTTTAGTGCTCGTTTTTGGATGTTTATTATCAGTGGGTATCTGCCTAGTTCGGCTCTGCATGCATTTGTTGGCGTTTTTCTTTGGGTGCGAAGGATGCTTCGGCAGAATTCTACATGTAGGGCTTCTATTGTGTGTTTTTCCCATTTAGTGTAGCTTTGGTGATTTAGCGGGCCCCATACTTCACTACCGTACAGTGCAATGGGCAGGATTATGCTGTCAAATATTTTGAGCCAGATTTTGATTGGGATTTGGATGTTGTAGAATTTTCTTTTTATTGCATATAGGGCTCTTCGGGCTTTTTCTTTTAGTGCATTCACTGCTATGCTGAAGCTCCCTGATGCTGTAATAGTTAGACCAAGGTAGGTGTAGCTCATAGTGTGTCCTATAGTGGTATCACTGAGGGTAAACTGGTATTTGTTTTCCTGACATCTGGGCCTTTTTTGAAAAATCATGATGTTGGTTTTCTTTAGATTTACTGTTAGAGCCCAATTTTGGCAGTATTTGTCGAGTAGGTCTAGTTGTTGCTGTAATCCCTGTTCTGTGGGAGACAGCAGAACCAGGTCGTCCGCATAGAACAGGGATTTCACTTCTCCATCAAGGAGACGGAGACCTGGTGACTCGCTTTGCTCCAGCATGTCTGCTAATTCATTTATGTATATGTTGAACAGGGTCGGGCTCAAATTGCAGCCCTGTCGGACGCCTCTTCTCTGGGTGAAGAAATCGGTGCGTTGGCTCCAATTTTGACCCCGCATTTGTTTTTCAGATACATTGATTTAATAAGGTCATAGACTTTGCCCCCTATTCCACACTGAAGAAGTTTATAATAGAGCCCTTCGTGCCATATAGAGTCAAAGGCTTTCTTGAAGTCGATGAAACAGGCGAATATTTTCCCATTTTTTGTTTGGTGTATATGTTTTTCAATGAGGGTGTGAAGGGTATAGATATGGTCGGCGGTGCGGTGTTTTGGAAGAAAGCCTATTTGGTTTTTTCTGAGGATATTATGTTTGTTAAGAAAATCAAGTAATCTACTATTTAGAATACTGCAGAATAACTTCCCTAGACAACTGTTGACACAGATGCCGCGGTAGTTATTTGGGTCTGATTTGTTTCCGCTTTTATATATGGGGGAGATTAGCCCTTGGCACCAGATATCGGGAAAACAGCCTGAACGTAATATGATGTTGAATAATTTGAGTACCGCACCCTGCATCTCCATATTGCTGAACTTGAGCATTTCATTTTTGATGTTGTCTGGGCCACAGGCTTTCTTTAGGTGGAGAGATTTTGTTTTTGTGGCCAGTTCTTTCCATGTGATTGGGGAGTCTAGAGGGTTTTGGTTGTCTTTAATTGTTGCTTCTAATGTGTGGAGTTTTTCTGTGACCTGATGTTGACTTGGGTTTGTTTCGTTTATTGGGATGTCTTTGTAGAGGTTTTCAAAATGTGTTCTCCAGATGTCGCCATCTTGGATTGGTAATGCTTGCAATTGTGTTGTACTCAGGTTATTCCACATTTCCCAGAATTGTTTTGGATTGGTGGAGTTTTCAATTTCTTCGAGTATTTTGTGGGTATAGTTTTGTGTTTTGTTCCTAATGGTGTGTTTATATCTTTTGAGGGTTTCATTGTATCTAGTACGTAGGTCCGGATTGTTTGGTTGCCGATGCTTTTGGTTTGATATTTTTCTCAGGTCTTTTCTGGCATTTTTGCATTCGTGGTCAAACCATTTCTTATTTTTATTTTGTCCTTTGTGACGCTTCCTCTTCTGTTTCACAAGGTCGGCTTTTACAGCTGCCTCATGGAAGATCATATTTATATCCTCTATGGCCATGTTTACACCATCTCTGGTGATCTCATATAGATTTTCTTTAAATTTTGAAATTTTACTTGTGAGATCAGGTGAATTTAGTGCTGTGATGAATTTATCTCCACTGTCTGGGGCCCATCTGTATGTCTGGTTTATTTTATGGAGCTTACTGGGTTCCTTTTTTGTGTCTGTAGTTTGGGCAGAAAGTTTAAGGTACACATTTATTTGGTTATGGTCTGAGAGGGGGGATTGCTGCCTGACAGTGAATGCGTTGATATCGCAGGGGTCCAGGTCAGTGATTGTATAATCCACCACACTAGACCCAAGAGTTGAGGAATATGTGAGTCTCCCTAAGGAGTCCCCTCTGAACCTACCGTTAACTATGTACAGGCCTAAGGCTCGGCAGAGTTGCACTCCCTCCCTACCGCTTTTATTTATTTCACAATCGAGGTTGTTCCGGTTTGCGATGGCTGGTGTGACATATAGAGGGGTCTGGCCAAACACATGGTTGTTGCCCTGTGGGTCTATGAAGTCAGGTTCACATCCTGTCCTTGCATTTAGGTCCCCACATAGTAGCACCTTTCGTTGGGCCTGGAAATGGCTGATTTCCATGTGGAGAGTGTCAAATATCTCCTCTTCAAAATATGGCGATTCTATTGGAGGTATGTAGATCGCACATAAGTAAACATCGTTTTTTGCTATTCCTATATTTTTATCTAATTTTAGCCATACGTGTGATTTTCCCTGTTTTATCGGTGAGATGTGTTTGTTCAGTTCTCCTTTATACCACACCAGGATTCCCCCGGAGGTTCTGCCCTTGCGTGTCTTAGTGTTCTTTACTGAGGGCACAATGATTTCATGGTACATTGGAGGACAGTGGGTCGGCATGTCCTTTTGGCACCAAGTTTCTGTTAACACAATTATATCAATGTCTTTTATAGCTTTTAGGAATTCAGGGTCTGTACTCTTCATCCCAAAAGTTGAGGAGCGGAGACCCTGGATATTCCAGCAGCTTATGTGGAAAGAACGCATTTATATAGTTTTAAAAAAAAACGAAATAAACTGGACCTATTTTGTGGGATGAGTGTGGAAACACTATTTTCTATAATGCTAAATGATGATTTAGTATAAATTTCATGAGGCATGTACATATAGCTATCTAATAATAGTAATGATAATGATAAGATAACAATAATGATAATGATAAATAACAATATTAATAATTTAGTGCATTCCTCTCCGGCTTTCTATCAGGCTGTTCATCATCGTCATGATCTTTCTCAGTTCTTGGTCTACAGTCTGTGGTCTAGAGGGGGGTCTTGGGTCAGGTATAAAAGCACGGTTCTGTTGTTGGTTTTGTATAGGGGGGTGGGGGACATTGGTGGTCCTGTTTGGGTTACGGCTCCCAATGGTAGAGGGGGTGGGAGGGCTGCGTCTTTTGGCAGTGTTTATGAGGTTTCTTGCGAAGACCCACATCCGCTGTTTGAGTAGATGTATTTCGTCATAGAGGTCCCTTGTGTTGATGTTTGGATGATGGGCCAGGTAGACGTTGGGGAAGACAGAACGTCTCGTGTCGATCTCCCTGTTGGTGTTGTGGATTATATAGGCTGGGGTGTCCTTTCTGGGCAGTAGTGTGGAGATCACGATCCGCGCCTCGGGGAATTCCTTGCTGGCCTCTCTCTCTCTCTCTCTCTCATTGTTCAGTCTCTCTCTCTCATTGTTCAGTCTCTCTCTCTCTCTCATTGTTCGGTCTCTCTCTCTCTCTCATTGTTCAGTCTCTCTCTGTCTCTCTCATTGTTCAGTCTCTCTCTCTCATTGTTCAGTCTCTCTCTCTCTCTCATTGTTCAGTCAATTCAATTCAATTCAATTCAATTCAAATCGCTTTTTGGCATGATAAGGTACATCTTATGTTGCCAAAGCATCGAAATACATTTATGGTTGAACACATAAACGCAGATCTATTCATACAGTGTATAAACAGATATATCCCTGAGTGTATAAATATACATTCGTATAATTTGTATATACTCTTTTCTTAGGTTTACTGGTTGTCCCTCTGTTTATGGCAAGCTGTAACATAGTGTGCCGCTAGTGTTACACAGTTTCTCTCTTCCCCTAGTAGGTATGGGAGTTTTTGGTTGTCATTCAAATTTCTGAATTCAGGGCATATTTGTGAGAATTTTTGGTAGAAATTCTCCCTGATGCCCTGATATTTTCCACAAGCTGTGAGGAAGTGCATCTCTGTCTCCACCACTCCCTGACTGCAGTGAGAGCATATCCTGTCCTCTCTTGGCAGCCGGGTCTGCCTGTGTCTGCCTTTTTCGATCGCCAGGCTATGTTCACTAAGTCTGTACCTTGTCAAGGTTTTTCTCAGTTTGCTATCCTTTACCATGGTCAGGTAATCAGCCATGTTGTATTGTCTGTTTAGGGTCAAGTAGCAATTGAGTTTGCTTTGGGTTTTTGTTGTTTCTGCCCAATATGACAGGTATTTTTCCTTTTGCTTAGTGACAATTGTGTTGGGTTGAATTCTCTGTGCTACGATGTCACTGTCCTGGGGCTGGTTATTGTTAGTAGTGTTAGTGGTTGCTTCACTGAGTCCCAGGACTAGCTGACTGAGGGTGTTCTTCTTTATGGTCCTCTCTTGGCATTTCAAGGCTTCGTAATGAAAGCAGTGGGGGTTGCTCATTTTTAGGTGTTTCCAAAATTTGGTGGCTCTTTTTTGGATAGTAATTATTAGTGGATATTGGCCTAGTTCTGCCCTGCATGCATTGTTTACGGTTTTCCTTTGAGTCCGGAGGATACTTTTACAGAATTCTGCATGTAGGATCTCAATTGGGTGTTTGTCCCATTTTGCAAATTCTTGTTGTGTTAGCGGTCCCCACACCTCACTGCCATAGAGTGCAATTGGTTCAATTACTGATTTGAAAATTTTGAGCCAAATGCTAATTGGGATTTCTATTTGGATTGATCTTTTAATGGCATAGAAAGCCCTTCTAGCTTTCTCTTTCAGTTCATTCACAGCCAGTTTGAAATTTCCCGTCAAGCTGATTTTTATGCCCAAGTATGTGTAGTTAGTGGTTTGTTCGATTTTAGTTGTTCCTAGTGTGAGATTTATTTTGGGTCCCTGATGTCTGGATCTTTGCTGGAACACAAGGACTTTGGTTTTTTGTGGGGGAAGAGAGAGAGAGACGGGGGTAAGGTGGCCTGATAGACCCCTGCGAAGGAAGGAAGAAGGTAAGCTCTCCCTCCCTGTCCCACCCCCTCACTCTTTCCCTCCCTCACCCTCTCTCTCCCTCCACCGTCTCTCCCTGCTTAACTCTCTCTCCCTCCCCCTCTCCCCCGTCCTCTCCCTCCCCCTCTCCTCACCCTCCCTCCCCCTCTCCTCACCCTCTCCCTCCCTCAACCTCTCTCTCTCCCTCCCCCTGTCTCTCCCTGCTTTACTCTCTCTCCCTCCCTCCCCCCCTTGTCCTCTCCCTCCCTCACCCTCTCCTCACCCTTTCCCCTCCCCCCCACCCTCTCTCTCCTCCCCCCACCCTCTCTCTCTCCCCTCCCCACCCTCTCTCTCCCCCCTCCCCCACCCTCTCTCTCTCTCTCCCCTCCCCCCACCCTCTCTCTCTCTCCCCTCCCCCCACCCTCTCTCTCTCCCCTCCCCCACCCTCTCTCTCTCCCCTCTCCCTCCTTGCCCCTCTTCTCCCTCCCTGCCTCTCTCCTCACTCTCCCTCTCCATCTCCCTGTCCTCTCCTCCCTCCCTATTTCTCTGACGTCTGTCTATTGACTGTTCCCCTCTGCTACTCCAGGCCCCGCCGTCCGCCCGCTCTCCGGGGCAAGGTAAGAGCCGGGCTCCGGCCCCACACCCACGCTGCCAGGGATCAGCACCCGGGGAACCCGCCCACCGCCCAACATGAACAACAAACACCCTCCTCACCTGTCACGGAGTTGAAGTCTCCGAAAGCGGCCACGGTGCCCCGGGCCTCTTCCCCCGCGCATTCAGGAGGCACGGGGAAGAGAGAGAGAGAGAGACTGGGGGGGGGGGGAGAGTGAGACGCTGCCGCGCACCTGCTCCGCGGAGCTCCGTGCCACCACCGCCGCACCAGCCTTTACTAAGATGGCGGCGGTAGCGACGCTCGGCTGAGGCCCGCCCCTCCAGCCTTCACAAAGATGGCGGCGATCGGGGGCCGCTTGTTGACTGGGGCCGGGAGGTGCCTAGCTCGGGCGTGGGTGCGGAGGAGAGGCCGAGGCTTCGAGGCCTACAAAAACGGTGAAAGGTAGGAAAATTATAGAGGTGAGAGAAAAGATGTACAAATTAATTAACTTTTTTGAAAAACAATTTGTGTTTTAAAAGCAACTTTTTTTTTGCTGGAAATGTAGATTTGAAAAGAAACACGCAGAAAGCGGGAAAAAGAAATGAACAGTTTGGAATCAAGATGGCGGCCGCTCACCTCAGTTCAGAACGATAAGGCCCGCCCACACACACACCGATTGGTCGACCGTCATGTCACCGAAGCGTAGGATTGGTTAATCGTCCTGTCGCTCGACTCTCGGAGGGCCTGCCCGCACGCGCGACGAACCCGCCCCCGCCACGCAGTGATTGGTCGACCGTCGGGTCACTCGACCGTACGATTGGTCGACCTTAATGTCACTCTATGCTAATGAGCGGATAATGAGCGGAATTTTGAACGTTTTTTGGATACCGCGGCCGCAATTTTTGTCTCGCCGAAATGTAAATACGCTTATGACCGTTCTGGAATCGTAAGCTTTCTTTTGATGTAACGCACGTGTAGGTACGCTCTATAACTTTAGAGTGTATAGCCGGACAGACACACCGAAGGACCGACAGACAGACAGACAGATCGATCCTTTTATATATGGATATACTTGCTGGGGGGGGCTCGGTGTTGCCAAGGCTTTTTTGTAAAATGGCAGTTTACAGGGCCGCGCGGCTTACGGCCAGCCGCTGCTGCTCCCCCGCTCTGTGTCTCGGGCCGAGCGGTTGTGAGGCCCGGCCCGAGTGACCCCAACTCACCTCCCACTCCGGCGGGTTGGGAGTGGGATACTGTGCCGGAGCCGCACTGTGGGGGTTTGTTGTGCTGGTGCTGTCGCTGTCGGTATTAAGAAAATAGCGGCGATATTTCGGGAGGCTGCAGGATTAGGCCCGCCCGCACATGGAATGAAACGTCCCCCATGATGCAAGAGAGAGAGAGGGACTGGGGGGAGAAGAGAGAGAGAGAGAGGGTAGGAGAGAGAGAGAGAGAGGGAAGGAGAGAGAGACAGACAGAGACAGAGAGGGAAGGAGAGAGAGAGACTGGGGGAGACAGAGGGAGATGGGGAGAGAGAAAGAGTAGAGAGACTGGGGGGAAAGAGGGAGAGAGAGAGAGAGACGGGGAGATAGAGTTATTCAACATCATATTACGTTCAGGCTGTTTTCCCGATATCTGGTGCCAAGGACTCATCTCTCCCATATATAAAAGTGGAAACAAATCAGACCCAAATAACTACTGCGGCATCTGTGTCAACAGTTGTCTAGGGAAGTTATTCTGCAGTATTCTAAATAGTAGATTACTGGATTTTCTTAACAAACATAATATCCTTAGAAAAAATCAAATAAGCTTTCTTCCAAAACACCGCACCACCGACCATATCTATACCCCTCACACTCTCATTGAAAAACATATACACCAAACAAAAAATGGGAAAATATTCGCTTGTTTCATTGACTTCAAGAAAGCCTTTGACTCTATCTGGCACGAAGGGCTCTATTATAAACTTCTTCAGTGTGGAATAGGGGGCAAAGTCTATGATCTTATTAAATCGATGTATCTGAAAAATAAATGCGGTGTCAAAATTGGAGACAAACGCACCGGTTTCTTCACCCAGAGAAGAGGCGTCCGGCAGGGCTGCAATTTGAGCCCGAGCCTGTTCAACATATACATAAATGATTTAGCAGACATGCTGGAGCAAAGCGAGTCACCGGGTCACTGTCTCCTGGATGGAGAAGTGAAACCCCTGTTCTATGCGGAGGACCTGGTTCTGCTGTCTCCCACAGAACAGGGATTACAGCAACAACTAGACCTACTCGACAAATACTGACAAAATTGGGCCCTAACAGTAAATCTAAAGAAAACCAACATCATGATTTTTCAAAAAAGGCCCAGGTGTCAGGAAAACAAATACCAGTTTACTCTCAGTGATACCATCATAGGACACACTATGAGCTACACTTACCTTGGTCTAACCATTACAGCATCAGGGAGCTTCAGCATAGCAGTGAATGCACTAAAAGAAAAAGCCCGAAGAGCCCCATATGCAATAAAAAGAAAATTCTACAACATCCAAATCCCAATCAAAATCTGGCTCAAAATATTTGACAGCATAATCCTGCCCATTGCGCTGTACGGTAGTGAAGTATGGGGCCCGCTCAATCACCATAGCTACACTAAATGGGAAAAACACAATAGAAGCCCTACATGCAGAATTTTGCCGAAGCATCCTTCGCACCCAAAGGAAAACACCAACAAACGCATGCAGAGCCGAACTAGGCAGATACCCTCTGATAATAAACATCCAAAAACGAGCACTAAACTTCCTAAATCACCTCAAATCTAGCTCCCCAGACACCCTTCATTTTAAAGCCTTCCAGACCCAAGAGCTAAACCCAGAAAAGAGTCCCCTGAGTCAGCTGTTACTGAAACTAAGTACTCCTACTCAGCCGGACCCTGACCAGTCCCAGACCAACACTGCCATCCAAACACCAATCCGCGTGAACCAAATCATTAAACAATGCAAAGAAACCTACCTGGAACATTGGAACAAAATAACCAAAAGCCAAAGCAGATTAGAATGTTACCAGGCCCTAAAAAGAGAATATAAACTGGCAGACTATCTCTCGACCATCAGAGACACAAAACAGAGACAGACCCTCACCAGGTACAGACTAAGCGACCACCAACTAGCAATTGAAAAAGGAAGATACAAGAAATCCTGGCAGCCTAGAGAGAATAGAATATGTGATCAATGTCTGGCCGGCGAGGTTGAGACAGAGATGCATTTCCTCCTAAAATGCAAAAAATTCAACACATCAAGAAACATATTATTTGACAAGCTCAGCCAAACAACCCCAGATTTCAAGGAATTGGATGACCTGTCAAAATTAAGATTAGTCCTGGGAGAAGGAGACAGACCATACCTTGGTGCCAAATATGTAACAACATGTCACAACCTGAGGACTGTTTAAAATTAACACTGAATGTACCCAATGATGTACAACGACTGTTTAAATTAATATTGTTTAAAGTAATATTGTATGTACCCAACGAAGGTCAAAATTGTTTGACACCTACAGAATGTTGGAAAACTGTACTTTTTGTTATGTAAGCTTTGGCAATATGGTTCCCTGTAAACTTTCATGCCAATAAAGCATTTGAATTGAATTGAATTGAGAGAGACTGAGGGGAGAGAGAGAGAGACTGGGGTAGAGAGAGAGAGACTGGGGTAGAGAGAGACAGGGGAGAGAGAGAGAGTAGAGACACTGGGGGGAGAGAGAGGAGAGAGACTGGAGGGAGAGAGAGGAGAGAGACTGGGGAGAGAGAGACTGGGGAGAGAGAGGCTGGGGGAGAGAGAGACTGGGGGAGAGAGAGAGCAACTGAGGGGGGGAGAGAGAGAGAGAGACGGGGAGAGGGAGAGACTGGGGGAGAGAGGAGAGAGACTGGGGAGAGAGAGAGAATGGGGAGATAGATAGAGAGAGAGAGAGAGAGACTTGGGGGGAGAGGGAGAGAGTGGGGGAGAGAGAGAGAGAGACTGGAGAGATAGAGAGAGAGACTGAGGGGGGAGAGAGAGCGCGACTCAGGGGGAGAGAGAGAGACTGGGGGAGAGAGAGAGACGGGAGAGAGAGAGAGAGAGACGGGAGAGAGAGAGAGAGAGTAGAGAGACTGGGGGAGAGAGAGGAGAGAGACTGGGGGAGAGAGAGGAGAGAGACTGGGGAGAGAGAGAGAGACTGGGGGGAGAGAGAGAGAGAGAGACGGGAGAGAGAGAGAGAGAGAGAGAGAGTAGAGAGACTGGGGGAGAGAGAGGAGAGAGACTGGTGAGAGAGGAGAGAGACTGGTGAGAGAGGCGAGAGACTGCGGAGAGAGAGAGAGACTGGGGCGAGAGAGGGAGACTGCGGAGAGAGAGAGAGACTGGGGAGAGAGAGAGCGAGAGACTGGGGAGAGAGACGGGGGAGAGAGAGAGAGAGACTGGGTGAGAGAGAGAGAGAGAGAGAGAGACGGGGGAAGGGAGACAGAGACTGGGGAGAGAGAGAGATAGAGAGACTGGGAGACAGAGAGAGAGATTGAGAGACGGGGAGCGAGAGAGAGATTGGGGGGAGAGAGAGAGACTGGAGGAGGGAGAGTCTGGAGGAGAGAGAGAGACTGGGAGACTGGGGAGAGAGACTTGGAGATAGAGAGAGAGCGAGAGAGAGACTGAGGGGGGGAGAGAGAGAGAGACGGGGAGAGAGAGAGAAACTGGGGGAGAGAGAGAGAAAGAGAGACTGGGGGAAGAGATAGAGAGACTGGGAGACAGAGAGAGAGAGACTGGGAGACACAAGGGACCTCTAAGACGAAATACATCTACTCAAACAGCGGATGTGGATCTTCGCAAAAAAACCTCATATACATTGCCAAAAGACGCAGCCCTCCCACCCCCTCGACCATTGGGAGCCCTAACCCAAACAGGACCACCACTGTCCCCCACCCCCTTATACAAAACCAACAACAGAACCGTGCTTTTGTAGCTGACCCCAGACCCCCCTCCAGACCACAGACTGTCGACCAAGAACTGAGAAAGATCATGACGATGATGAACACCCTGATAGAAAGCCGGAGAGGAATGCACTAAATTATTAATATTGTTACTTTATCATTATCATTATTGTTATTTTATCATTACTATTACTATTGTTAGATATCAATATGTGCATGCCTCATGAAATTTATACTAAATCGTCATTTAGCATTATAGAAACTAGTGTTTTCACACTCATCCCACAAAATAGGTCCATTTTATTTCGTTTTTTGAATTATATAAATGCGTTCTTTCCACATAAGCTGCTGGAATATCCAGGGTCTCCGCTCCTCAACTTTTGGGATGAAGAATACAGACCCTGAATTCCTAAAAGATATAAAAGACATTGATATACCTGTGTTAACAGAAACATGGTGCCAAAAGGACGTGCCCACCCATTGTCCTCCAATGTACCATGAAATCATTGTGCCCTCAGTAAAGAACACTAAGACACGCAAGGGCAGAACCTCCGGGGGAATCTTGGTGTGGTATAAAGGAGAACTGGACAAACACATCTCACCGATAAAACAGGGAAAATCACACGTATGGCTAAAATTAGATAAAAATATAGGAATAGCAAAAAAAGATGTTTACTTATGTGCGATCTACATACCCCCAATAGAATCGCCATATTTTGAAGAGGAGATATTTGACACTCTCCACATGGAAATCAGCCATTTCCAGGCCCAAGGAAAGGTGCTACTATGTGGGGACCTAAATGCAAGGACCGGATGTGAACCTGACTTCATGGACCCACAGGGCAACAACCATGTGTTTGGCCAGACCCCTTTATATGTCACACCAGCCATCGCAAATCAGAACAACCTTGATTGTGAAATAAATAAAAGCGGTAGGGAGGTAGTGCAACTCTGCCGAGCCTTAGGCCTGTACATAGTTAATGGTAGGTTCAGAGGGGACTCCTTAGGGAGACTCACATATTCCTCAACTCTTGGGTCTAGTGTGGTGGATTATACAATCACTGACCTGGACCCCTGCGATATCAACGCATTCACTGTCAGGCAGCAATCCCCCCTCTCAGACCATAACCAAATAAATGTGTACTTTAAACTTTCTGCCCAAACTACAGACACAAAAAAGGAACCCAGTAAGCTCCATAAAATAAACCAGACATACAGATGGGCCCCAGACAGTGGAGACAAATTCATCACAGCACTAAACTCACCTGATCTCACAAGTAAAATATCAAAATTTAAAGAAAATCTATATGAGATCACCAGAGATGGTGTAAACATGGCCATAGATGATATAAATATGATCTTCCATGAGGCAGCTGTAAAAGCCGACCTTGTGAAACAGAAGAGGAAACGTTACAAAAGACACAATAAAAATGAGAAATGGTTTGACCACGAATGCAAAAATGCCAGAAAAGACCTGAGAAAAATATCAAACCCAAAACATCGCCAACCAAACAATCCAGACCTACGTACTAGATACAATGAGACCCTCAAAAGATATAAACACACCATTAGGAACAAAACACAAAATTATACCCACAAAATACTCGAAGAAATTGAAAACTCCATTAATCCAAATCAATTCTGGGAAATGTGGAATAACCTGAGTACAACACAATTGCAAGCATTACCAATCCAAGATGGCGACATCTGGAGAACACATTTTGAAAACCTCTACAAAGACATCCCAATAAACGAAACAAACCCAAGTCAACATCATGTCACAGAAAAACTCCACACATTAGAAGCAACAATTAAAGACAACCAAAACCCTTTAGACTCCCCAATCACATGGAAAGAACTGGCCACAAAAACAAAATCTCTCCACCTAAAGAAAGCCTGTGGTCCAGACAACATCAAAAATGAAATGCTCAAGTTCAGCAATATGGAGATGCAGGGTGCGGGTACTCAAGTTATTCAACATCATATTACGTTCAGGCTGTTTTCCCGATATCTGGTGCCAAGGACTCATCTCTCCCATATACAAAAGTGGAAACAAATCAGACCCAAATAACTACCGCGGCATCTGTGTCAACAGTTGTCTAGGGAAGTTATTCTGCAGTATTCTAAATAGTAGATTACTGGATTTTCTTAACAAACATAAGATCCTTAGAAAAAATCAAATAGGCTTTCTTCCAAAACACCGCACCACCGACCATATCTATACCCTTCACACTCTCATTGAAAAGCATGTACACCAAACAAAAAATGGGAAAATATTCGCTTGTTTCATTGACTTCAAGAAAGCCTTTGACTCTGTCTGGCACGAAGGGCTCTATTACAAACTTCTTCAGTGTGGAATAGGGGGCAAAGTCTATGACCTTATTAAATCGATGTATCTGAAAAATAAATGCGGTGTCAAAATTGGAGACAAACGCACCTGTTTCTTCACCCAGAGAAGAGGCGTTCGGCAGGGCTGCAATTTGAGCCCGACCCTGTTCAACATATACATAAATGAACTAGCAGACATGCTGGAGCAAAGCGAGTCACTGGGTCTATGTCTCCTGGATGGAGAAGTGAAATCCCTGTTCTATGCGGACGACCTGGTTCTGCTGTCTCCCACAGAACAGGGATTACAGCAACAACTAGACCTACTCGACAAATACTGCCAAAATTGGGCCCTAACAGTAAATCTAAGGAAAACCAACATCATGATTTTTCAAAAAAGGCCCAGGTGTCAGGAAAACAAATACCACTTTACTCTCAGTGATACCATCATAGGACACACTATGAGCTACACTTACCTTGGTCTAGCCATTACAGCATCAGGGAGCTTCAGCATAGCAGTGAATGCACTAAAAGAAAAAGCCCGAAGAGCCCTATA
Organism: Somniosus microcephalus; assembly: GCF_052327205.1. NCBI lineage: Eukaryota > Metazoa > Chordata > Chondrichthyes > Squaliformes > Somniosidae > Somniosus > Somniosus microcephalus. Next base: position 269,948,472 of record NC_140993.1, read on the forward strand.
TGCAATAAAAAGAAAATTCTACAACATCCAAATCCCAATCAAAATCTGGCTCAAAATATTTGACAGCATAATCCTGCCCATTGCGCTGTACGGTAGTGAAGTATGGGGCCCGCTCAATCACCATAGCTACGCTAAATGGGAAAAACACACAATAGAAGCCCTACATGCAGAATTCTGCCGAAGCATCCTTCGCACCCAAAGGAAAACACCAACAAATGCTTGCAGAGCCGAACTAGGCAGATACCCTCTGATAATAAACATCCAAAAACGAGCACTAAACTTCCTAAATCACCTCAAATCTAGCTCCCCAGACGCCCTTCATTTTAAAGCCTTCCAGACCCAAGAGCTAAACCCAGAAAAGAGTCCCCTGAGTCAGCTGCGACTGAAACTAAGTACTCCTACTCAGCCGGACCCTGACCAGTTCCAGACCAACACTGCCATCCAAACACCAATCCGAGTGAACCAAATCATTAAACAATGCAAAGAAACCTACCTGGAACATTGGAACAAAATAACCGAAAGCCAAAGCAGATTAGAATGTTACCGGGCCCTAAAAAGAGAATATAAACTGGCAGACTATCTCTCGACCATCAGAGACACAAAACAGAGACAGACCCTCACCAGGTACAGACTAAGCGACCACCAACTAGCAATTGAAAAAGGAAGATACAAGAAATCCTGGCAGCCTAGAGAGAATAGAATATGTGATCAATGTCTGGCTGGCGAGGTTGAGACATAGATGCATTTCCTCCTAAAATGCGAAAAATTCAACACATCAAGAAACATATTATTTGACAAGCTCAGCCAAACAACCCCAGATTTCAAGGAATTGGATGACCTGTCAAAATTAAGATTAGTCCTGGGAGAAGGAGACAGACCGTACCTTGGTGCCAAATATGTAACAACATGTCACAACCTGAGGACTGTTTAAAATTAATACTGAATGTACCCACTGATGTATAAAGACTGTTTAAATTAATATTGTTTAAAGTATTATTGTATGTACCCAACGAAGGTCAGAATTGTTTGACACCTACAGAATGCTGGAAAACTGTACTTTTTGTTATGTAAGCTTTGGCAATATGGTTCCCTGTAAACTTTCATGCCAATAAAGCATTTGAATTGAATTGAATTGAGAGAGATAAAGAGATGGGGAGAGTAGGAGAGGGCTAGAAATTTGGTATCGCCCCATTTGGAGAGGGAAGGAGAGAGAGACAGAGAGAGAGAGAGGGAAGGAGAGAGAGAGAGAGGGAAGGAGAGAGAGAGAGAGGGAAGGAGAGAGAGAGAGAGGGAAGGAGAGAGAGAGACTGGGGGGAGAGAAACAGTAGAGAGACTGGGGGGATAGAGGGAGAGAGAGAGAGACTGGGGAGATAGAGAGAGAGACTGAGGGGGGAGAGAGAGAGTGACTGTTGGGGAGAGAGAGAGACTGGGGTAGAGAGAGAGAGACAGGGGAGAGGGATATATCTGTTTATACACTGTATGGATAGATCTGTATTTTTGTGAACAAACATGAATGTTTTCCAATGCTTTGGCAACATAAGATGTAACTTGTCATGCCAATAAAGCGATTTGAATTGAATTGAATTGAATTGAGAGTAGTGAGACTGGGGGGAGAGAGAGGAGAGAGACTGGGGAGAGGGAGAGAATGGGGAGATAGAGAGAGAGAGAGACTGAGGGAGGGAGAGAGAGAGAGACTGGGGGAGAGAGACGGGGAGAGAGAGAGAGAGAGACTGGGGGAGAGAGAGAGAGACTGGGGAGAGATAGAGAAGAGAGGAAGAGGCCCAGCCCGAGTCACCAAAGCTGAGTAGGCTGGGCACAGTGAAAGCATTGATTTCTTTATGACAGCACAAAAACTGCTCTGACATCATAGCAGGTCTTCGACATCATAGTCACTCAATGCTAATGAGGGGATAATGAGCGGAATTTTGAACGTTTTTTTCAATATCGTGGGCACGATTTTTGTCTGACGGAAAAGTAAATAAGCCTATGACCGGTCCGGAATCGTAAGCTTTCTTTTGATGTGACGCGCATGTAGGTACGCTCTATAACTTTCGAACGTATAAAGAACGGGCAGACAGACAGACAGACAGACAGAAGAGGTCTTTTATATATATAGACTAGCTGGGGGAGCCCGGCGGTGCCGAGGCTTTTTGAGGGCATGTTGTTGTTGGAAGAGAGACAGGGAGCGACTGGGGGGAAGAGAGAGAGGGATGGAGAGAGAGAGAGAGGGAATGAGAGAGAGGGAAGGAGAGAGAGAGTGAGAGGGAAGGAGAGAGTGAGAGGGAAGGAGAGAGAGAGGGAAGGAGAGAGAGAGAGAGAGAGGGGGAAGGAGAGAGAGAGAGAGATGGAAGGAAAGAGAGAGAGAGATGGAAGGAGAGAGAGAGAGGGAAGGAGAGAGAGGGAAGGAGAGAGAAAGAGAGCGAAGGAGAGAGAGACAGAGAGAGAGAGGGAAGGAGAGAGAGAGAGAGGGAAGGAGAGACAGAGAGAGAGATTGGGAGTGTGAGAGAGAGAGATTGGGAGTGTGAGAGAGAGAGAGATTGGGAGTGTGAGAGAGAGAGAGAGATTGGGAGTGTGAGAGAGAGAGAGAGATTGGGAGTGTGAGAGAGAGAGATTGGGAGTGTGAGAGAGAGAGAGATTGGGAGTGAGAGAGAGAGAGAGAGAGAGACTGGGAGTGAGAGAGAGAGAGAGATTGGGAATGTGAGAGAGAGAGAGATTGGGAGTGTGAGAGAGAGAGATTGGGAGTGTGAGAGAGAGAGATTGGGAGTGTGAGAGGGAGAGACTGGGAGTGTGAGAGAGAGAGAGATTGGGAGTGTGAGAGAGAGAGAGAGATTGGGAATGTGAGAGAGAGAGAGATTGGGAGTGAGAGAGAGAGAGAGAGAGAGACTGGGAGTGTGAGAGAGAGAGAGATTGGGAGTGAGAGAGAGAGAGAGACTGGGAGTGTGAGAGAGAGAGATTGGGAGTGTGAGAGAGAGAGAGATCGGGAGTGTGAGAGAGAGAGAGATTGGGAGTGTGAGCGAGAGATTGGGAGTGTGAGAGAGAGAGAGATTGGGAGTGAGCGAGAGAGAGAGATTGGGAGCTATAAAAGACATTGATATAATTGTGTTAACAGAAACATGGTGCCAAAAGGACGTGCCGACCCACTGTCCTCCAATGTACCATGAAATCATTGTGCCCTCAGTAAAGAACACTAAAACACGCAAGGGCAGAACCTCCGGGGGAATATTGGTGTGGTATAAGGGAGAACTGGACAAACACATCTCACCGGTAAAACAGGGAAAATCACACGTATGGCTAAAACTAGATAAAAATATAGGAATAGCAAAAAAAGATGTTTACTTATGTGCGATCTACATACCTCCAATAGAATCGCCATATTTCGAAGAGGAGTTATTTGATACTCTCCACATGGAAATCAGCCATTTCCAAGCCCAAGGAAAGGTGATAATATGTGGGGACCTAAATGCAAGGACCGGTTGTGAACCTGACTTGATAGACCCACAGGGAAACAACCATGTGTTTGGCCAGACCCCTTTAGATGTCACACCAGCAATCGCAAATCGGAACAACCTCGATCGTGAAATAAATAAAAGCGGTAGGGAGGTAGTGCAACTCTGCCGAGCCTTAGGCCTGTACATAGTTAACGGTAGGTTCAGAGGGGACTCCCTAGGGAGACTCACATACTCCTCAAATCTTGGGTCTAGTGTGGTGGACTATACAATCACTGACCTGGACCCCTGCGATATCAACTCATTCACTGTCAGGCAGCAATCCCCCCTCTCAGACCATAACCAAATAAATATGTACCTTAAACTTTCTGCCCAAACTACAGACACAAAAAAGGAACCCAGTAAGCTCCATAAAATAAACCAGACATACAGATGGGCCCCAGACAGTGGAGAAAAATTCATCACAGCACTAAAGTCACCTGATCTCACAAGTAAAATATCAAAATTTAAAGAAAACCCATACGAGATCACCAGAGATGGTGTAAACATGGCCATAGAGGATATAAATATGATCTTCCATGAGGCAGCTGTAAAAGCCGACCTTGTGAAACAGAAGAGGAAGCGTCACAAAAGACAAAATAAAAATAAGAAATGGTTTGACCACGAATGCAAAAATGCCAGAAAAGACCTGAGAAAAATATCAAACCAAAAGCATCGCCAACCAAACAATCCGGACCTACGTACTAGATACAATGAAACCCTCAAAAGATATAAACACACCATTAGGAACAAAACACAAAACTATACCCACAAAATACTCGAAGAAATTGAAAACTCCACCAATCCAAAACAATTCTGGGAAATGTGGAATAACCTGAGTACAACACAATTGCAAGCATTACCAATCCAAGATGGCGACATCTGGAGAACACATTTTGAAAACCTCTACAAAGACATCCCAATAAACGAAACAAACCCAAGTCAACATCAGGTCACAGAAAAACTCCACACATTAGAAGCAACAATTAAAGACAACCAAAACCCTCTAGACTCCCCAATCACATGGAAAGAACTGGCCACAAAAACAAAATCTCTCCACCTAAAGAAAGCCTGTGGCCCAGACAACATCAAAAATGAAATGCTCAAGTTCAGCAATATGGAGATGCAGGGTGCGATACTCAAACTATTCAACATCATATTACACTCAGGCTGTTTTCCCGATATCTGGTGCCAAGGACTAATCTCCCCCATATATAAAAGTGGAAACAAATCAGACCCAAATAACTACCGCGGCATCTGTGTCAACAGTTGTCTAGGGAAGTTATTCTGCAGTATTCTAAATAGTAGATTACTGGATTTTCTTAACAAACATAATATCCTCAGAAAAAACCAAATAGGCTTTCTTCCAAAACACCGCACAGCCGACCATATCTATACCCTTCACACCCTCATTGGAAAACATATACACCAAACAAAAAATGGGAAAATATTCGCCTGTTTCATCGACTTCAAGAAAGCCTTTGACTCTATATGGCACGAAGGGCTCTATTATAAACTTCTTCAGTGTGGAATAGGGGGCAAAGTCTATGACCTTATTAAATCAATGTATCTGAAAAACAAATGCGGGGTCAAAATTGGAGACAAACGCACCGATTTCTTCACCCAGAGAAGAGGCGTCCGGCAGGGCTGCAATTTGAGCCCGACCCTGTTCAACATATACATAAATGAATTAGCAGACATGCTGGAGCAAAGCGAGTCACCAGGTCTCCGTCTCCTGGATGGAGAAGTGAAATCCCTGTTCTATGCGGACGACCTGGTTCTGCTGTCCCCCACAGAACAGGGATTACAGCAACCACTACACCTACTCGACAAATACTGCCAAAATTGGGCTCTAACAGTAAATCTAAAGAAAACCAACATCATGATTTTTCAAAAAAGGCCCAGATGTCAGGAAAACAAATACCAGTTTACCCTCAGTGATACCACTATAGGACACACTATGAGCTACACCTACCTTGGTCTAACTATTACAGCATCAGGGAGCTTCAGCATAGCAGTGAATGCACTAAAAGAAAAAGCCCGAAGAGCCCTATATGCAATAAAAAGAAAATTCTACAACATCCAAATCCCAATCAAAATCTGGCTCAAAATATTTGACAGCATAATCCTGCCCATTGCACTGTACGGTAGTGAAGTATGGGGCCCGCTAAATCACCAAAGCTACACTAAATGGGAAAAACACACAATAGAAGCCCTACATGCAGAATTCTGCCGAAGCATCCTTCGCACCCAAAGAAAGACGCCAACAAATGCATGCAGAGCCGAACTAGGCAGATACCCACTGATAATAAACATCCAAAAACGAGCACTAAACTTCCTAAATCACCTCAAATCTAGCTCCCCAGACACCCTTCATTTCAAAGCCTTTCAGACCCAAGAGCTAAACCCAGAAAAGAGTCCCCTGAGTCAGCTGCTACTGAAACTAAGTACTCAGCCGGACCCTGACCAGCCCCAGACCAGCACAGCCATCCAAACACCAATCCGAGTGAACCAAATCATTAAAAAATGCAAAGAAACCTACCTGGAACATTGGAACAAAATAACCGAAAGCCAAAGCAGATTAGAATGTTACCGGGCCCTAAAAAGAGAATATAAACTGGCAGACTACCTCACGACCATCAGAGACACAAAACAGAGACAGACCCTCACCAGGTACAGACTAAGCGACCACCAACTGGAAATTGAAAAAGGCAGATACAAGAAATCCTGGCAGCCTAGAGAGAATAGAATATGCGATCAATGTCTGGCTGGCGAGGTTGAAACAGAAATGCATTTCCTCCTAAAATGCGAAAAATTCAACACATCAAGAAACATATTATTCAACAAGCTAAGCCAAACAACCCCAGATTTCAAGGAGTTGGATGATCTGTCAAAATTGAGATTAGTCCTGGGAGAAGGAGACAGACCATACCTTGGGGCCAAATATGTAACAACATGTCACAACCTGAGGACTGTTTAAAATTAAGACTGTTTAAAATTAATATTGAACGTACCAAATGAAGTACAAAGACTGTTTAAAATTAATATTGTTTAAAAGTAATATTGTATGTACCCAACAAATGTCAAATCGATTGACACCTACAGAATGTTAGAAAACTGTACCTTTTTGCAATGTAAGCTTTGGCAATATGGTTCTCTGTAAACTTTCATGCCAATAAAGCATTTGAATTGAATTGAATTGAATTGACAGAGAGAGAGAGAGAGAGAGAGACTGGGGAAAGAGAGAGAGAGAGAGAGAGACAGAGAGAGAGAGAGACAGAGAGAGAGAGAGAGAGAGAGAGAGACTGGGGAAAGAGAGAGAGAGAGACTGGGGAAAGAGAGAGAGAGAGAGAGACAGAGAGTAGATTACTTGATTTTCTTAACAAACATAATATCCTCAGAAAAAACCAAATAGGCTTTCTTCCAAAACACCGCACCGCCGACCATATCTATACCCTTCACACCCTCATTGAAAAACATATACACCAAACAAAAAATGGGAAAATATTCGCCTGTTTCATCGACTTCAAGAAAGCCTTTGACTCTATATGGCACGAAGGGCTCTATTATAAACTTCTTCAATGTGGAATAGGGGGCAAAGTCTATGACCTTATTAAATCAATGTATCTGAAAAACAAATGCGGGGTCAAAATTGGAGACAAACGCACCGATTTCTTCACCCAGAGAAGAGGCGTCCGGCAGGGCTGCAATTTGAGCCCGACCCTATTCAACATATACATAAATGAATTAGCAGACATGCTGGAGCAAAGCGAGTCACCAGGTCTCCGTCTCCTAGATGGAGAAGTGAAATCCCTGTTCTATGCGGACGACCTGGTTCTGCTGTCTCCCACAGAACAGGGATTACAGCAACAACTAGACCTACTCGACAAATACTGCCAAAATTGGGCTCTAACAGTAAATCTAAAGAAAACCAACATCATGATTTTTCAAAAAAGGCCCAGATGTCAGGAAAACAAATACCAGTTTACCCTCAGTGATACCACTATAGGACACACTATGAGCTACACCTACCTTGGTCTAACTATTACAGCATCAGGGAGCTTCAGCATAGCAGTGAATGCACTAAAAGAAAAAGCCCGAAGAGCCCTATATGCAATAAAAAGAAAATTCTACAACATCCAAATCCCAATCAAAATCTGGCTCAAAATATTTGACAGCATAATCCTGCCCATTGCACTGTACGGTAGTGAAGTATGGGGCCCGCTAAATCACCAAAGCTACACTAAATGGGAAAAACATACAATAGAAGCCCTACATGCAGAATTCTGCCGAAGCATCCTTCGCACCCAAAGGAAAACGCCAACAAATGCATGCAGAGCCGAACTAGGCAGATACCCACTGATAATAAACATCCAAAAACGAGCACTAAACTTCCTAAATCACCTCAAATCTAGCTCCCCAGACACCCTTCATTTCAAAGCCTTTCAGACCCAAGAGCTAAACCCAGAAAAGAGTCCCCTGAGTCAGCTGCTACGGAAACTAAGTACTCAGCCAGACCCTGACCAGCCCCAGACCAACACAGCCGCCCAAACACCAATCCGAGTGAACCAAATCATTAAAAAATGCAAAGAAACCTACCTGGAACATTGGAACAAAATAACCGAAAGCCAAAGCAGATTAGAATGTTACCGGGCCCTAAAAAGAGAATATAAACTGGCAGACTACCTCACGACCATCAGAGACACAAAACAGAGACAGACCCTCACCAGGTACAGACTAAGCGACCACCAACTGGAAATTGAAAAAGGCAGATACAAGAAATCCTGGCAGCCTAGAGAGAATAGAATATGCGATCAATGTCTGGCTGGCGAGGTTGAAACAGAAATGCATTTCCTCCTAAAATGCGAAAAATTCAACACATCAAGAAACATATTATTCAACAAGCTAAGCCAAACAACCCCAGATTTCAAGGAATTGGATGATCTGTCAAAATTGAGATTAGTCCTAGGAGAAGGAGACAGACCATACCTTGGGGCCAAATATGTAACAACATGTCACAACCTGAGGACTGTTTAAAATTAAGACTGTTTAAAATTAATATTGAACGTACCAAATGAAGTACAAAGACTGTTTAAAATTAATATTGTTTAAAAGTAATATTGTATGTACCCAACAAATGTCAAATCGATTGACACCTACAGAATGTTGGAAAACTGTACCTTTTTGCTATGTAAGCTTTGGCAATATGGTTCTCTGTAAACTTTCATGCCAATAAAGCATTTTAATTGGAATTGGAATTGGAATTGGAGAGACTGGGGAAAGAGAGAGAGACTGGGGAAAGAGAGAGAGAGAGACTGGGGAAAGAGAGAGAGAGAGAAATTAAGATTAGTCCTGGGAGAAGGAGACAGACCATACCTTGGGGCCAAATATGTAACAACATGTCACAACCTGAGGACTGTTGAAAAATTAATATTGAACGTACCCAATGAGATACAAAGACTGTTTAAAATTAATATTGTTTAAAAGTAATATTGTATGCACCCAACAAATGTCAAATCGACTGACACCGACAGAATGTTGGAAAACTGTACCTTTCTTGATATGTAAGCTTTGGCAATATGGTTCTCTGTAAACTTTCATGCCAATAAAGCATTTGAATTGGAAATTGGAATTGGAATTGGACTGGGGAAAGAGAGAGAGAGAGAGACTGGGGGAGAGAGAGAGAGAGAGAGAGAGACTGGGGAAAGAGAGAGAGAGAGAGAGAGACTGGGGAAAGAGAGAGAGAGAGAGAGAGACTGGGGAAAGAGAGAGAGAGAGAGAGAGAATGGGGAAAGAGAATGGGGAAAGAGAATGGAAAAATTCAACACATCAAGAAACATATTATTCAGCAAGCTAAGCCAAACAACCCCAGATTTCAAGGAATTGGATGACCTGTCAAAATTGAGATTAGTCCTAGGAGAAGGAGACAGACCATACCTTGGGGCCAGATATGTAACAACATGTCACAACCTGAGGACTGTTTAAAATTAAGACTGTTTAAAATTAATATTGAACGTACCAAATGAAGTACAAAGACTGTTTAAAATTAATATTGTTTAAAAGTAATATTGTATGTGCCCAACAAATGTCAAATCGATTGACACCTACAGAATGTTGGAAAACTGTACCTTTTTGCTATGTAAGCTTTGGCAATATGGTTCTCTGTAAACTTTCATGCCAATAAAGCATTTGAATTGGAATTGGAATTGAGAGAGATTGGGAGTGTGTGAGAGAGAGATTGGGAGTTTGAGAGAGAGAGAGATTGGGAGTGTGAGAGAGAGAGATTGGGAGTGTCAGAGAGAGAGAGATTGGGAGTGTGAGAGAGAGAGAGATTGGGAGTGTGAGAGAGAGAGATTGGGAGTGTGAGAGAGAGAGACATTGGGAGCGAGTGAGAGAGAGAGAGATTGGGAGTGTGAGAGAGAGAGAGATTGGGAGTGAGAGGGAGAGAGATTGGGAGTGTGAGAGAGAGAGAGATTGGGAGCGTGAGAGAGAGAGAGATTGGGAGTGTGAGAGAGAGAGATTGGGAGTGTGAGAGAGAGAGAGATTGGGACTGTGAGAGAGAGAGATTGGGAGTGAGAGAGAGAGAGAGATTGGGAGTGGGAGAGAGAGAGAGATTGGGAGTGTGAGAGAGAGAGAGATTGGGACTGTGAGAGAGAGAGATTGGGAGTGTGAGAGAGAGAGAGATTGGGAATGTGAGAGAGAGAGAGAGACTGGGAGTGTGTGAGAGAGAGATTGGGAGTGAGAGAGAGAGAGATTGGGAGTGTGAGAGAGAGAGAGATTGGGAGTGTGAGAGAGAGAGAGATTGGGAGCGTGAGAGAGAGAGAGATTGGGAGTGTGAGAGAGAGAGAGATTGGGAGTGTGAGAGAGAGAGAGATTGGGAGTGTGAGAGAGAGAGAGATTGGGAGTGTGAGAGAGAGAGAGATTGGGAGTGTGAGAGAGAGAGAGATTGGGAGTGTGAGAGAGAGAGATTGGGAGTGTGAGAGAGAGAGAGATTGGGAGTGTGAGAGAGAGAGAGATTGGGAGTGAGAGAGAGAGAGATTGGGAGTGTGAGAGAGAGAGAGATTGGGAGTGTGAGAGAGAGAGAGATTGGGAGTGTGAGAGAGAGAGATTGGGAGCGTGAGAGAGAGAGAGATTGGGAGTGTGAGAGAGAGAGATTGGGAGTGTGAGAGAGAGAGAGATTGGGACTGTGAGAGAGAGAGATTGGGAGTGAGAGAGAGAGAGAGATTGGGAGTGTGAGAGAGAGAGATTGGGAGTGTGAGAGAGAGAGAGATTGGGAGTGTGAGAGAGAGAGATTGGGAGTGTGAGAGAGAGAGAGATTGGGAATGTGAGACAGAGAGAGAGAGACTGGGAGTGTGAGAGAGAGAGAAATTGGGAGTGTGAGAGAGAGAGAGATTGGGAGTGTGAGAGAGAGAGAGATTGGGAATGTGACAGGGAGAGAGATTGGGAGTGTGAGAGAGAGAGAGATTGGGAGTGTGAGAGAGAGAGATTGGGAGTGTGAGAGAGAGCGATTGGGAGTGTGAGAGAGAGAGATTGGGAGTGTGAGAGAGAGAGATTGGGAGTGTGAGAGAGAGAGATTGAGAGTGTGAGAGAGAGAGAGATTGGGAGTGTGAGAGAGAGAGAGATTGTGAATGTGAGAGAGAGAGAGAGACTGGGAGTGTGAGAGAGAGAGATTGGGAGTGTGTGAGAGGGAGAGTTTGGGAGTGAGAGAGAGAGAGATTGGGAGTGTGAGAGAGAGAGAGATTGGGAGTGTGAGAGAGAGAGAGATTGGGAATGTGAGAGAGAGAGAGAGAGACTGGGAGTGTGTGAGAAAGAGATTGGGAGTGTGAGAGAGAGAGAGATTGGGAGTGTGAGAGAGAGAGAGATTGGGAGTGTGAGAGAGAGAGAGAGATTGGGAGTGTGAGAGAGAGAAGGATTGGGAGTGTGAGAGAGAGAGATTGGGAGTGTGAGAGAGAGAGATTGGGAGTGTGAGAGAGAGAGATTGGGAGTGTGAGAGAGAGAGAGAGATTGGGAGTGTGAGAGAGAGAGAGATTGGGAGTGTGAGAGAGAGATTGGGAGTGTGAGAGAGAGAGAGAGATTGGGAGTGTGAGAGAGAGAGAGATTGGGAGTGTGAGAGAGAGAGAGATTGGGAGTGTGAGAGAGAGAGAGATTGGGAGTGAGAGAGAGAGAGATTGGGAGTGTGAGAGAGAGAGAGATTAGGAGTGTGAGAGAGAGAGAGATTGGGAGTGTGAGAGAGAGAGATTGGGAGCGTGAGAGAGAGAGAGTTGGGAGTGTGAGAGAGAGAGATTGGGAGTGTGAGAGAGAGAGAGATTGGGACTGTGAGAGAGAGAGATTGGGAGTGAGAGAGAGAGAGAGATTGGGAGTGTGAGAGAGAGAGATTGGGAGTGTGAGAGAGAGAGAGATTGGGACTGTGAGAGAGAGAGATTGGGAGTGTGAGAGAGAGAGAGATTGGGAATGTGAGACAGAGAGAGAGAGACTGGGAGTGTGAGAGAGAGAGATTGGGAGTGGGAGAGAGAGAGATTGGGAGTGTGAGAGAGAGAGAGATTGGGAGTGTGAGAGAGAGAGAGATTGGGAGTGTGAGAGAGAGAGAGATTGGGAGTGTGAGAGAGAGAGAGAGATTGGGAGTGTGAGAGAGAGAGAGATTGGGAGTGTGACAGAGAGAGAGATTGGGAGTGTGAGAGAGAGAGATTGGGAGTGTGAGAGAGAGAGAGATTGGGAGTGTGAGAGAGGGAGAGATTGGGAGTGAGAGAGAGAGAGACTGGGAGTGTGAGAGAGAGAGAGATTGGGAGTGTGAGAGAGAGACAGAGATTGGGAGTGTGAGAGAGAGAGAGACTGGGAGTGTGTGAGAGAGAGAGATTGGGAGTGAGAGAGAGATTGGGAGTGTGAGAGAGAGAGAGATTGGGAGTGTGAGAGAGCGAGAGATTGGGAGTGTGAGAGAGAGAGATTGGGAGTGTGAGAGAGAGAGAGATTGGGAGGTGTGAGAGAGAGAGAAATTGGGAGTGTGAGAGAGAGAGAGATTGGGAGTGTGAGAGAGAGAGAGATTGGGAATGTGACAGAGAGAGAGATTGGGAGTGTGAGAGAGAGAGAGATTGGGAGTGTGAGAGAGAGAGATTGGGAGTGTGAGAGAGAGCGATTGGGAGTGTGAGAGAGAGAGATTGGGAGTGTGAGAGAGAGAGATTGGGAGTGTGAGAGAGAGAGATTGGGAGTGTGAGAGAGAGAGAGATTGGGAGTGTGAGAGAGAGAGAGATTGTGAATGTGAGAGAGAGAGAGACTGGGAGTGTGAGAGAGAGAGATTGGGAGTGTGTGAGAGGGAGAGTTTGGGAGTGAGAGAGAGAGAGATTGGGACTGTGAGAGAGAGAGAGATTGGGAGTGTGAGAGAGAGAGAGATTGGGAGTGTGAGAGAGAGAGAGATTGGGAGTGTGAGAGAGAGAGAGATTGGGAGTGTGAGAGAGAGAGAGATTGGGAGTGTGAGAGAGAGAGACATTGGGAGTGTGAGAGAGAGAGAGATTGGGAGTGTGAGAGAGAGAGATTGGGAGTGTGAGAGAGAGAGACTGGGAGTGTGAGAGAGAGAGATTGGGAGTGAGAGAGAGATTGGGAGTGTGAGAGAGGAGAGAGATTGGGAGTGTGAGAGAGAGAGAGATTGGGAGTGTGAGAGAGAGATAGATTGGGAGTGTGAGAGGAGGAGAGAGCTGGGAGTGTGAGAGGGAGAGACTGGAAGTGTGAGAGAGAGAGATTGGGAGTGTGAGAGAGAGAGATTGGGAGTGTGAGAGAGAGAGACTGGGAGTGTGAGAGAGAGAGACTGGGGGGAGAGAGAGGAGAGAGACTGGGGGAGAGAGAGGAGGAGAGACTGGGGGAGAGAGAGGAGAGAGACTGGGGAGAGAGAGAGAGAGATTGGGAGTGTGAGAGAGAGAGATTGGGAGTGTGAGAGAGAGAGAGAGATTGGGAGTGTGAGAGAGAGAGAGATTGGGAGTGTGAGAGAGAGAGAGAGATTGGGAGTCTGAGAGAGAGATGGATTGGGAGTGTGAGAGAGAGAGATTGGGAGTGTGAGAGAGAGAGAGATTGGGAGTGAGAGAGAGAGAGAGAGAGACTGGGAGTGTGAGAGAGAGAGAGATTGGGAATGTGAGAGAGAGAGAGATTGGGAGTGTGACAGACGGAATTGGGAGTGTGAGAGAGAGAGATTGGGAGTGTGAGAGAGAGAGAGATTGGGAGTGTGAGAGAGAGAGAGATTGGGAGTGTGAGAGAGCGAGATTGGGAGTGTGACAGAGAGAGAGATTGGGAGTGTGAGAGAGAGAGAGATTGGGAGTGTGAGAGAGAGAGATTGGGAGTGAGAGAGAGAGAGATATTGGGAGTGAGAGAGAGAGGAGAGATTGGGAGTGTGAGAGAGAGAGAGATTGGGAGTGAGAGAGAGAGAGATTGGGAGTGAGAGAGAGAGAGAGATTGGGAGTGAGAGAGAGAGAGAGATGATTGGGAGTGTGAGAGAGAGAGAGTTGGGAGTGTGAGAGAGAGAGAGATTGGGATGTGTGAGAGAGAGAGATTGGGAGTGAGAGAGAGAGAGAGACTGGGAGTGTGAGAGAGAGAGACATGGAAGTGTGAGAGAGAGAGATTGGGAGTGAGAGAGAGAGAGAGAGATTGGGAGTGTGAGAGAGTGAGAGATTGGGAGTGTGTGAGAGAGGTGATTGGGGAGTGTGAGAGAGAGAGATTGGGAGTGTGGGAGAGAGAGATTGGGAGTGTGTGAGAGAGAGAGATTGGGAGTGTGTGAGAGAGAGAGATTGGGAGTGCGTGAGAGAGAGAGATTGGGAGTGAGAGAGATTGGAGTGTGAGAGAGAGAGATTGGGAGTGTGAGAGAGAGAGATTGGGAGTGTGAGAGAGAGAGATTGGGAGTGTGAGAGGAGAGTGATTGGGAGTGTGAGAGAGAGAGAGATTGGGATGGGAAGAGGGGAGATTGGGTGTGTGAGAGAGAGAGATTGGGAGTGTGAGAGAGAGAGATTGGGAGTGTGAGAGAGAGAGATTGGGAGTGGAGAGAGAGAGAGAGATTGGGAGTGTGTGAGAGAGAGAGATTGGGAGTGTGTGAGAGAGAGAGATTGGGAGTGTGAGAGAGATGAGAGATTGGGAGTGTGAGAGAGAGAGAGATTGGGAGTGTGAGAGAGAGAGATTGGGAGTGTGAGAGAGAGAGATTGGGAGTGAGAGAGAGAGAGATGGGAGTGTGAGAGAGAGAGACTTGGGAAGTGTGAGAGAGAGAGATTGGGAGTGAGAGAGAGAGAGAGATTGGGAGTGTGAGAGAGAGAGAGATTGGGAGTGTGTGAGAGAGAGAGATTGGGAGTGTGAGAGAGAGATTGGGAGTGTGGGAGAGAGAGATGGGAGTGTGTGAGAGAGAGAGATTGGGAGTGTGAGTGAGAGAGAGATGGAGTGTGAGAGAGCGAGATTGGGAGTGTGACAGAGAGAGAGATTGGGAGTGTGAGAGAGAGAGATTGGGAGTGTGAGAGAGAGAGATTGGGAGTGAGAGAGAGAGAGATATTGGGAGTGGAGAGAGAGAGAGATTGGGAGTGTGATTGAGAGAGAGAGATTGGGAGTGAGGAAGAGAGAGAGATTTGGGAGTGTGAGTGAGAGAGAGATTGGGAGTGAGAGAGAGAGAGAGATTGGGAGTGTGAGAGAGAGAGAGATTGGGAGTGTGAGAGAGAGAGAATTGGGAGTGTGAGAGAGAGAGATTGGGAGTGAGAGAGAGAGAGAGATTGGGAGTGTGTGAGAGAGAGAGATTGGATGTGTGTGAGAGAGAGAGATTGGGAGTGCGTGAGAGAGAGAGATTGGGAGTGAGAGAGAGATTGGGAGTGTGAGAGAGAGAGATTGGGAGTGTGAGAGAGAGAGAGATTGGGAGTGTGAGAGAGAGAGATTGGGAGTGTGAGAGAGAGAGAGATTGGGAGTGTGAGAGAGAGAGAGATGGGAATGTGACAGAGGAGAGATTGGGAGTGTGAGAGAGAGAGAGATTGGAGTGTGAGAGAGAGAGATTGGGAGTGTGAGAGAGAGAGATTGGGAGTGAGAGAGAGAGAGAGAGATTGGGAGTGTGAGAGAGAGAGAGATTGGGAGTGTGAGAGAGAGAGAGATTGGGAGTGTGAGAGAGAGAGAGATTGGAGTGTGTGAGAGAGAGAGATTGGGAGTGTGAGAGAGAGAGAGATTGGGAGTGTGAGAGAGAGAGAGATTGGGAGTGTGAGAGAGAGAGAGATTGGGAGTGTGTGAGAGAGAGAGATTGGGAGTGAGAGAGAGAGAGAGACTGGGAGTGTGAGAGAGAGAGACATGGAAGTGTGAGAGAGAGAGATTGGGAGTGAGAGAGAGAGAGAGAGATTGGGAGTGTGGAGAGAGAGAGAGATTGGGAGTGTGGAGAGAGAGAGTTGGGAGTGTGAGAGAGAGAGATTGGGAGTGTGGGAGAGAGAGATTGGGAGTGTGTGAGAGAGAGAGATTGGGAGTGTGAGAGAGAGAGAGATTGGGAGTGTGAGAGAGCGAGATTGGAGTGTGAAGAGAGAGAGAGATTGGGAGTGAGAGAGAGAGAGAGATTGGGAGTGTGAGAGAGAGAGAGATTGGGGAGTGTGTGAGAGAGAGAGATTGGGAGTGTGAGAGAGAGAGAGATTGGGAGTGTGAGAGAGAGAGAGATTGGGAGTGTGAGAGAGAGAGATTGGGAGTGTGAGAGAGAGAGATTGGGAGTGAGAGAGAGAGAGAGACTGGGAGTGTGAGAGAGAGAGACATGGAAGTGTGAGAGAGAGAGATTGGGAGTGAGAGAGAGAGAGAGAGATTGGGAGTGTGAGAGAGAGAGAGATTGGGAGTGTGTGAGAGAGAGAGATTGGAGTGTGAGAGAGAGAGATTGGGAGTGTGGGAGAGAGAGATTGGGAGTGTGTGAGAGAGAGAGATTGGGAGTGTGAGAGAGAGAGAGATTGGGAGTGTGAGAGAGCGAGATTGGGAGTGTGACAGAGAGAGAGATTGGGAGTGTGAGAGAGAGAGATTGGAGTGTGAGAGAGAGAGATTGGGAGTGAGAGAGAGAGAGATATTGGAGATGAGAGAGAGAGAGAGATTGGGAGTGTGAGAGAGAGAGAGATTGGGAGTGTGAGAGAGAGAGAGATTGGGAGTGAGAGAGAGAGAGAGATTGGGAGTGAGAGAGAGAGAGAGGATTGGGAGTGTGAGAGAGAGAGAGATTGGGAGTGTGAGAGAGAGAGAGATTGGGAGTGTGAGAGAGAGGATTGGGAGTGAGAGAGAGAGAGTGACTGGGAGTGTGAGAGAGAGAGACATGGAAGTGTGAGAGAGAGAGATTGGGAGTGAGAGAGAGAGAGAGAGATTGGGAGTGTGAGAGAGAGAGAGATTGGGAGTGTGTGGAGAGAGAGAGATTGGGAGTGTGAGAGAGAGAGATTGGGAGTGTGGAGAGAGAGATTGGGATTGTGTGAGAGAGAGAGATTGGAGTGTATGTGAGAGAGAGATTGGGAGTGAGTGAGAGAGAGAGATTGGGGAGTGAGAGAGAGATTGGGAGTGTGAGAGAGGAGAGATTGGGAGTGTGAGAGAGAGAGAGATTGGGAGTGTGAGGAGAGAGAGATTGGGAGTGTGAGAGAGAGAGAGATTGGGAGTGTGAGAGAGAGAGAGATTGGGAGTGTGAGAGAGAGAGAGATTGGGAGTGTGAGAGAGAGATTGGGTAGTGTGAGAGTGAGAGAGATTGGGAGTGTGAGAGAGAGAGAGAGATTGGGAGTGTTGAGAGAGAGATTGGGAATGGTGAGAGTAGAGTGAGAGAGAGTGGGGAGTGTGAGAGAGAGATTGGGAATGTGAGAGAGAGAGAGATTGGGAGTGTGAGAGAGAGAGATTGGGAGTGTGAGAGAGAGAGATTGGAGTGTGAGAGAGAGAGATGGGAGTGTGTGAGAGAGAGAGACTGGGAGTGTGAGAGTGAGAGAGATTGGGAGTGTGAGAGAGAGACAGATTGGGAGTGTGAGAGAGAGAGAGATGGGGAGTGTGAGAGAGAGAGAGATTGGGTGTGCGAGAGAGAGAGATTGGGAGTGTGAGAGAGAGAGATTGGGAGTGTGAGAGGGAGAGACTGGGAGTGTGAGAGAGAGAGATTGGGAGTGTGAGAGAGAGAGATTGCGAGTGCGAGAGAGAGAGACTGGGAGTGTGAGAGAGAGCGATTCGGAGTGTGAGAGAGAGAGATTGGGTGTGTGAGAGAGTGAGAGATTGGGAGTGTGAGAGAGGAGATTGGGAGTTGAGAGGGAGAGACTGGGAGTGTGAGAGAGAGAGATTGGGAGTGTGAGAGAGAGAGATTGGGAGTGTGAGAGAGAGAGACTGGGAGTGTGAGAGAGAGCGATTCGGAGTGTGAGAGAGAGAGATTGGGTGTTGAGAGAGAGAGAGATTGGGAGTGTGAGAGAGAGAGATTGGGAGTGTGAGAGGGAGAGGACTGGGAGTGTGAGAGAGAGAGATTGGGAGTGTGAGAGAGAGA